>NW_015170275.1:1636059-1636982 GCF_001447785.1 Gekko japonicus | reverse complement strand
GCTTAGAGGCTCAGCCTCTTTGCCTTGTCTTCTACCTTGTACCTGCCAGCTACTGCAGGGACTAGCATGCACATGTGTGCACTCCAGAGATGAAGGGATCTGCAGCCCCCCACCCCACCCCACCCCCGGCTTCTCCTGGGTAAGTGCGAGTGAACTAGGGGTATTTTCAGTCCAGAGATGAGGCTACCAGCATTCAAATTACGAAGTTTAATAAAATAATCAAAGCACACACATGGCCTGCTTATGCAATAAAACAAGCAAGGATCAAAATGAAAAGCAAAATAACCACAAATCCCCTTTCCCTATGTTTGCACATAACCTATGGCATGGTTAGACTAAGGATAGACTAATTAGTCCTGAAGTTGCAGTGTTCAGAAATCATCCATTACCTTGGTTACCTAGACTGAGGTTCCTCCCCTTTGTTTAGGCACATGTGCTCAGGATAATCCTTCATGTTAAATGGACAGATTTTAAGAGAAGAACAAAACAGATCTAAAAAGAGCTTTGTCTCCTTGTCCCAAGATTTTATCACCTCTTGACTGATTCTCCCCTTGTGAGTCCTTCCATCCCTCCTTCTCCAAAAGAGATACAACCTACCTGTAGGATCCCAAATCTCTCCTAGGCTTCATTCTCTGGCTAATGTGTCATCTGGTAACTGTGCCATCCTTCCAGTGCCATCTGCCATCTGCTAGAGTCCTGGGAATATAACCCATTCTCCCCATTGCCAGCTGTTAACCTGTAGTAAGGCCCTTTGAGCATATAAAGTGTGTAGACCAAGTTACTGTAACTTTGACTTGAATACTGGAATGTATGGCAATTCTCCACAACAGGAAATAAGGCCATTGAGGGGGAAAGACATGAAATATTTATCAATTGGGTAGAATCTTCTGAGATCCTGAAGTCAGCTCAACAATCCTAGCATG
>NW_015170275.1:1580908-1635991 GCF_001447785.1 Gekko japonicus | reverse complement strand
TGCTGTATTCAACATTTATTTTCCAAACCCGTGTTAATATTAAGTTAATCACTGCACTTGTTTCTTTTTCTATCTCATCATAAATGCAGGGGGCAATAGCTAGAGCAGGTTTGAATGTCCTGTTATTAATTCTTTTTTAGAAGCCACATTTCTCACTTTATGTCACAAAATCAGATTAGATCATGTGCTCAGAACACACTAAAACAGTTCCCCCCCCCTTTGTGGCACATTTTTGGATGTATTCCAAATTCTGGCAGAATCAACAACATTTGCTTTTAAAAGCCCTATAAGATCTTTCCCTGAAGAGATTTGTGGCATACGCATGCCACAGTCCTTGAATGGTCATCTCAATTTATTGCAATTTGAAGGGTTTTGTTTTTAAAAAAATACTGCTGAAACCACATCAAGAGGCATTATGCTTACCATTTTCAAACAAGGAAACATTTACTAGACTATACATTGGAGACAGTTAAGTGCTTGGTATTTTGCTCTTAGAAGTGAAACACACTGCACAAGATTTTGAGATACCTTGGCAAAGATTTGATTTGGAGCTGATGGCTCACAAGATTTTTTCCCCAAATTATTTTTCTGTTTAGCACAAAAATGGCCCAGTTGTTCTGTGGGATTCAGATAACTTTCCCAAAGAGGTCCAGATCATTTGTTGCTGTGACGAGCTCACTAGAGGTGTGGAAGGTAGGGTGCTGGCTGTCCAGCCTCTGCTCACAGAGCTACAGTAGACAAAAGAGGCAAAGTCTGGACATGCAAGCATGTTCAGAGAGAGCCTTCAGAAGTAGTGTGAAGGAAAACATTATGTTTCCACATGGAGATGATTCTCTGTATTGTTGTTATTGCTGCCGTGAACGCAGTAGCAACAAAGCATCCAAAGGGAAGTTTCTCCTGCACTTTCCTTGCCTGGTTTGCCATTGCCTGCTTCTGCAGAGTGACCCTGGTATTCCTTTGTGGTCTCCTATCTAAATACTAACCAGGGCCAACCCTGTTTAGCTTCCGAGATGTGACAAGATCAGGCTAGCCTGGGCTATCCAAGTCAGGGCAAATACATTATTATTCAATGCTAAGCCTTTCCTAGAGAATATGTAGAAAGAGGTTTGGGAGTGGAGGTGCACAGAGTACATGAGAACTACTGGCAACTCCTTTAGCACCCTGAGTCTTTCGTCCAAAGTGATTCCTTCCCACTGCAGCCAATTCTTCAGCCCTGAAGCACTTGGTAGGAACAAACAACTATAGCTATTGGTGAAACAAATTGTCTACCTCTCAAAGGCTTCATAGCACATTATTTGACTTGTGATGGGCTCAAAGTATTTAGGCACTTTTGATTATGAACTTGAATAATGGCCTCTTAATGTTCACCTAAGTCTAAGAGAAATCAGGAATTGCGGCAGTACAACTATACAACACTGCAGACTTAATTACTCTCCTCAAGAGCAAGCTGTCTAGACAGACAAGTAGAACAAGGTAAGAGGGAGGATGGAAATTCGAAATATAACCATAGCAACGATAAAATAATAAGTGAAGCAAACAAATTATGTTGATGCTAATTCTACAGTGATGCTTACAGACAAAGCGATGCACAAAATCTCTCCTTCAGATACATACGTACAAAAACCACAGCCCTTTCTGATGCCAGTGGTACACTATTTTATACTAGCGTTAGCAAATACATTACACACTATATTTAATGGTGTGGGAGCCTTGAAAGAAAAAAACTTGTCACACAGTAAATTTTTGCTATGTTTGATTAATGAAGCTCTCAGTGTCCCTAGTAAAAACATTATCTTTTAAAAGAAAATCCTAGTCAGTCCTCCAAAATTATGTAGTGTGAAAACATGGGAGGGGGAAAAACAACAACCCGTTAGTGTAATATTGTAGAAAAGAGACGTATTTTATACAATATTACAAGGCACCAGGCTCAGTGTTTTAAACTTCTGTCCCTCATTGTTTTCCCAAATCTTATAACATTTAAAACTATTAAATGACAGAAACACATAAACATAAAAGGTTAGGTAATATAAAATTTAGGTGGAAAAAAAGCTATAACCTAAATGCCTGCCTAAAAAGCCTTGTCTTCACCAAAAAGATTCAGGTTTGCCAGACAGGGGGCTCTATTTCCATCAGCTTTCTTCAGCTAGTGGGGGATATTTTAGGCAAATCTCCTTCAGAAGAACTTAACAGGCATATGTGTCTATATAGGAAAAGGTTATCTGTAAGGACCATTGATACGATTTACAGGTGAAACTACTGGAAAGAAGTTAGTAATCCAATGTGTTGTACATCCAGATTTTTTGAGCCCCTTGATATGAAGAAACGTTAGAGTTATGCTAGAAATATCCTGGTCTAATTCTAGGCTGGATACAAGTAGATGCTTGTCAAATGGGTGCTACTTATGATGTGAGAACATGTCGCTACTTGAAGGGCCATATAAGAAACAGGCTTAGACCAGCAACCAGTAAGAGAGTGCCATTCATGAGAATTCCACAACTACGTTTAGTGCTGAATTTGCTGTGGATAAGGCTGGAACAACAGTATATCGCCGATGTGAGGCCACCACTGAGAACAGAAACACCCTGGCTCTACCTCCTTGTCCCTCCTTAATATTTGTATGACATCACCATACTATGAACATTTCAACTTCATTGGTAAGGGAGGGGAATCTTGCAAAGCAGTGGTGTCACAAATTTTACTCTGCAAAATATTACCAGGGAGGAGAAGGTGGCATCGGCTTGCTATTTTGAGTACCAAACGCCACGCTTGAGTTGCAATATCTCACTTCAGTCTAATCTGCTCAAAAGACTATGAATGCTAGACTTCATAGTTATGTTTCTTATACTTTTGGAGAGTAAACATGGCATGTTGGATTATGCACTCTTTTCACACACACACACACCCCCCCCAAATCAAATAGCTGCTTCCTGCAAAGCAATCCCATTACTTTGCTGCAGTGATGAGACAAACAGCAGCCATCTAGCTGTCTAGTAACTCAGACAGGTGCAAGCCAGCCAGTCCCTCATGGGGAACCATTGTTGCCAATCTCCAGGTGGGACATAGAGATCTCCCACTGTTACAATTGATCTCCAGATGGCAGAGATCAGTTCCCCTGGGGAGAATGGCTGCTTTGGAGGGTAGGTGGGGACTGGAGATCACTCAGAATTACAACTGCTCTCTAGGAGGGAGGGGGAGGAGATGGAAAGCTGAAGCCAGGGGGCAGATAACGGTAGGTTGACAGTTGGCTGGGAGGGAGATCAGGTTGCCAACTCCAGGTTGGGAAATTCCTGGAGATTTGAAGGGTGGAGCCTGGAGAGGGCGAGGTTTGAGGAGGGGTGGGATCAATGACATAGACTCCATTCCCTCATGGGGAACCATTGTTGCCACTCTCCAGGGGAGGGATAGAGATCATGCAGAATTACAACTGCTCTTCAGGTGGCAGAGATCAGTTCCCCTGGAGAAAATGGTGGACTCTGTGTTATTAGACTCTGCTGCAGTTGCCACAGCAAACTGGCGCTGAGTGCCCAAGGCCGGGACCCTTTCCCAGAGCCTCTTTCTAGAGCTCATTGTATTTATTTCTACAATGGGCCTTATTCCTAGTTGGGTATATTTGCAGTTTGGCTTGTGCAAAACTAAGGCATTTATAGCTTTATATTCCATATTTTATATGTTAAGTAAGTTATAAATTATGCATTTTATGTTGTTAAAGCAGTAAAATTAATTTAGGTTAAAGGACAGTAAGTACTGCATATATTTCAATTTTCCCCCAATTTTCCACTTTTTTTCTAAAAAATATTTTTTCCATGGCTTCAAAATTTCCAGAAGTTTTACATCCCTAGTCTTGACTTTGTCTCTTCTCCATTATAGAAGCTTCTGTCATTTTCTTCCAGATGAATTAGCACCAGTTTATTTTAGTTTCTGTTAAAAGACATTAGAAATTAAAACTTGGGTGCTTGGATCATCCTGCTGTCCAGGTACATCACAATCCCATCACAATCCCTCTCATGAGCAAACTCATATGGGATTGTGAAAAGGAAAATCTCAACTTGCCATTTTCCTCTGCACAAAAGGGAAAGGACAACTGGGTTTGGTCTTCCAATGCCAGCCTGCTTATGTTAACTATTAGGTAAACAAATGAGCTGACTGGAATGTCATCAAAATTGGCTCTGAGTATTAGTTGAATTATCACATTCACAATTCCAAGAAAAGGAAGGAAGTATATATGGGAAACATTTGTAGTCTGTTCTGAGACAGTGAATGATAAACACTGAAGAGAAATATGACAACAGTGCTGATGTGCCCATTTATGATAAAAGTCATTTCTGTAATTGAAGACATAAATTTGTATTTAGTGATCTCTTTCTGAGAATGAGGTAATTAGCCAGTACTTTCCAGGAAAGGGTGCTATGGACTGATCTTTAACTGAAAACAAAACAGGTCTTAATGTGGGCATACACAAAAATACCCATCTCCATTTCATAAAGCAATGTCCATTTCATTAGCTGTCACTCTTTAGCTTTTCTTTGCTTTTGTGTTTACCTCACTTCTTCATTTCTTCCAATAATGAATCCATTCCAATTAGGATAAAATCTTCTTTTAAAAAAAGCAAAACAAAAACAAAACCTCTTTATCCCCCACAATTTGGGGGGTTTTTTAACCGAGTCGCAATTTACACAAAACAATCAGTGTTTCTTCCACCACATCATAGGAAGTTTCCACACTATGGCTAAATTACTGTGAAAAAGCCCAAGGGAAGTTAGATTTGCTCTGGTCATATAGCACCACCCTATACATCATGGAAACCATGTTTAAAACTGAGGGTTTCAAAAGTAGCATGTAATCAAACATGGCGATTAGCTGGGTTTTTGGGATTTTTTTAGTTAAAAAAAACTCCACTGGGTTAACACAACCCTCAGCAACGCTTTGAATTAAACTCTTTGCTGGAAAAATCAATTTCTTTACCAACTCTGGAAAACACCACTATCCAGAATGGCTCTTTTAATTTTTGTGTGTGTGAACCTGGAAGTCACAGCAACCTCTGGTGACTGACCCCTACAGGGGGGCTGGTGGATATTAAGAGAGATGGCTGAATAAAGCCTGCCTTCACCTCCCACCTCTGGTATTCCAAGGAGGTCTCCCATCCAAGTACTTGCCAGAGCTGACCCTGCCTAGCTTCCAAGATCTGATGAGATCAGGCCTGCCTGGGCTATCCAGGTCAGGGCTCAGAATGGCTGTTTTTAGAAGGGCTTGTAGATGTTCAGTTGCATCTAAACACTAAAGCCAGAGAGCGGCAGAAGAGGCAATTTGATGTTGGCTGAAGATTCTGCAATGAGGACTGTGCACTGGCTTCAGCAAAAAGAAATTTCCTGACACATAAGTATGTCCTTCAGACGGAGCACTTGCATCATGGAGATGATACTTTTCACCTTGTGGTTGCTCAGCTACAGTTATGAAAATTAAACCTGTAGATGTTTGGGTGTGGCTAAGCAATGAGTTCACTAGAACAAGGGCAGCTTTACAATGTCTCCTGTTCACCCACCATTTTCAGATACAGATTAACAGAACTACATTTTCCTTTGCTAATCTTGCATTTCCAAACATCTGAGCCTGGGAAGAGCTTCTCAGCTTGATTTAATATGTGCTGTCATCACCACTGTCAGCGTATTTGTGGGGTGGGGAGGGAGAATAGAAATTCATTTTCAGACAGAACCTGGCTTGAGGAGGATTCAGATGTTGTTTGTGATTATTTTTATGTAATGCCTTTCAAAAGGAGAATCTGCTGTGGAGGCACAAGGGCAGCATTACAGAATGTGGGAAACAGCCCTAGCTAATTAGTATTTGGCATCTCTATTGGGAAGGAACCAATCTCAGTGTTCAAAAAAACAAACAAACTCTAGTAAAATCAGATTTATTTCCATCTCTGTTGAAATGAAAACTTTCAAGATGGATAGGCCTTGCCAACTTCTGAACTGATTTTCCCATATATATATTTTTAAAATTCATGTGCCACTTTTAAATATACCAAAGACAAAGGGGGACCCTTAGTGTATAAATATAGTCACAAACAATATCCACCCAGGGAAGACCATCTACAATTCACAGCTATGTTCAAAACTGTATATTATATTCATTGAAATACAAAGAAAAGTTAGTGGTCACAACTCAATAGAGTATGTAAACATAGATCCAACAATTTGCTCATAACAATTAAACATAGTTTAAAACAAGAAACGTATTCAAGACCAACAGTAGGCTCTTCTGTAATTCCATACATAAGTAGTGTCCCTAGGCTTCCAAACAGAAAGTAACTGTAACAGAAGACTCCCACTGTAGGAAAGAATAACAGCCTAACGCTTCTCCCAGCTATAAATCAAGCATTTCAATGATCTTCAACAGCAGCCGGTAAGACGGAACCCAATTTCCAAAATAACATAGGCATAGCTCAAAAGCTTCAATGGAGAACCCTGTTACATTTACTTTCTGTTTGGAGGTCTATGGACACTACTTATGTATGGAATTTCAGAAGAGCCTACTGTTGGTCTTGAATATGTTTCTTGTTTAACCTATATTTGTTATGAGCAAATTGTTGGATCTATGTTTACATATTCTACTGGGTTGTGACCACTAACCCTTCTTTGTATTTCAATGAATATAATATATAGTTTTGAACATAGTTGTGAATTGTCTTCTCTTGGTGGATATTGTTTGTGACTACTTTTAAATATACGACAGTCAAAACACTGAAACCTGTATAAGGGTCAAGAAGCGACAGTTAGAACCGGATATGGAACAACTGATTGGTTTCGCATAGGAAAAGGAGTACGACAAGGATGTATATTGTCACCTTGCTTATTTAATATATATGCAGAGTACATCGTGCGAAATGCTGGCCTGGATGAATCACAAACAGGAATTAAGATTGCTGGGGAAAAGATCAACAACCTCAGATATGCAGACGATACCACTCTAATGGCAGAAAGGGAAGAGGACCTAAAGAGCCTCTTGCTCAGAGTAAAAGAGGAGAGCGCAAAAGTGGGCTTGAAGCTCAACATTAAAAAAACTAAGATCATGGCATCCGGCCCCATCACTCCTTGGTAAATAGAAGGGTAAGTCGTGGAAGTAGTGACAGACTTCACGTTCCTGGGATCCCAGATCACCGCAGACTGTGACAGCAGCCATGAAATTAAAAGACGCCTGCTCCTAGGGAGGAAAGCGATGGCAAACCTAAACAGCATGATAAAAAGTAGAGACATCACCCTGCCAACAAAAGTCCGCATGGTCAAAGCAATGGTATTCCCAGTAGTCATGTATGGCTGTGAGAGTTGGACTATAAGGAAGGCCGAGCGCCGAAGAATAGATTCTTTTGAACTATGGTGCTGGAGAAGACTCTTGAGAGTCCCTTGGACTGCAAAAAGATCAAATCAGTCCATCCTAAAAGAAATCAACCCTGACTGTTCCCTGGAAGGCCAGATAATGAAACTGAAGCTCAAATACTTTGGCCACCAAATGAGAAGGGTGCACTCACTGGAGAAGACCCTGATGCTGGGAAGGATTGAAGGTCAAAGAAGACAGGGACGGCAAAGGATGAGATGGTTAGACAGTGTCATAGATGCAACGAACATGAAGTTGGGCAAACTTCAGAGGACGGCGGAAGACCAGAAGGCCTGGCGTGATCTGGTCCATGGGGTCGCAAAGAGTCGGACTCGACTGTGCGACTGAACAACAACAAAAGTCAAAACACTGCATTGGATTCTATGGCTGCACTCACAGTGGTGAATCTTTCCCCTTTTTCTCTTTCCACATTTTCTTTGTGACCCCTGAAAAGGCACTGGTGAGTGTCATGGGACTCTTGGGGCTACTACAAAGAGGGGACATGAGGGCAAAATCACCTTGTTACTGCAGCAGCAGAGAGCTTGTTGAAGGAAGAGCTTTGTTGGCACATAATCTTGGAGAGACTTTACCTGATTCCTCCTCTTCCTCCTCATTGCAACCATCTGAGCTCAGAGGCCGCTAGTCCGCAAGGCTCTCACAAACCCCAGTGATGCCTTTTGGATGTCATGCAAAGGAGAAAAAGGGGAAAGATCTACCAGTGCAAGCACCTTCCATCCAGGCAAACACAGGATACCCCCAGTTATTCCAGGCCATCTGCTTTTCAGATAGAAAAAAAGTTATAGCAATGACTGTTCTAAAGAACAAGTCCACGTCACAAAAGCTCATGAGCAGTTGGAGTGAGTGACACAGCATGCCTGGATATTGGGTAGCGCTACGTCACTCTAAGCGTGTATAAGGGTTATCACCTTGAATGTGATATCTCTTTCTTTGTCTGAACCTAGGAGCTGCCCTCTAACGCCTCCTTTCTCTGTGTGCCCTTTGTTCTCCCCCATTATCCGCATCGGTCTTCATGGAGTCACACATCTCTACAGGTCTCTCCTGTAGAGACAATGCTCTCATACTTCCATACATATGAAGTTGGAATATCTGGCCACTTGTGATAGGGAAAGTACTCTTTAGAGTAGACTTCTCTTTCTCCTTTTGACTGCAACCTGAATTTGAATTGAATTTACTTGAATAAATGTAAGTTTTATTTTTGTGATATACTTTTTGGGAGACTTATTTCACTACACACATCACGCTTCTTTGGTTGGGGAAACTCTACTATTTGCGCAATCACACTGCGTGATCAGATGCAACCGCGGTTGAATCGGGGTGTTTTTTGCTACGTGTTTCCAGTGCGCTTCAACGGGGGATCGATGTTTCGCATCTCCACACTGAGTGCTCCCTATGCAGTGTGTGATGATGCGCATACTGAAACGGGGGGGAAAACAACATAGAGTAGGGATGGCCCGATCAGACCATCCCAACGCCATGAGAGAACATTGGTGCAATCACACAGGAAAAAGTCCGTTCCTGGCCCATAGCAAACCCATTTGCTACTGGACTTTCCCTAGTGTTTTTTTTTACTCTGCTTCTGTGGCAGAGCAAAACGGGTTGCTGATGGGTGCGGGACACTTCCCAGATGTTTGCCCAGCATTTGCACCTATGGCACGGCTAATTCTGCGTGTGATCGCGTCCTAAATTAACCAAAAATTCCAATACAGTTTGGTTTCCTTATGATTCCAGTATTAAACTTAATCTGGGTCAGTCCAGTGGTCCAGCATCCTGTCTCACACAATGGCCAATCAGTTGCCCTGGAAGGCCAACAAGGCATAAACACTGAAGACTTCCCCCGATGCTGCCTCCTACCATTAGTATTCAGAGGCTACCTGCCTCTGAATGTGGAGGTTCCAGTTACTCACCAGTGCTAGTAGCCACTAATGGACCTCAACTCCATGAGTCTAATCCCCTTTTAAAACCAACAACAATATAGAAGGTTTTAAACCATCGATGCTAGTGGCAGTGAATTCCACAACTGAATTACTTTTTGAGACAAGTATTTCCTTTTGTCTATCCGGAATCTACTGCTCATTAACTTCATTGGGTGCCCCCCAGTTGTAATATTATGGGAGGGAAGAAAAAGGGCTCTTTTGCATTTTGGGGGCTGCAACTCACAGCTGTTCACCTCTACTCTAATAGGTGAAATCTTAGTTACTCCAGTCTGAGCCCTTTCATTTCAGTGGTCATAGACTTAAGTAACTCTGTTTAGGATCACATCATTACAGAGCAAACTAAGCATGTATAGGTAAAGGTAAAGGTTCCCTTGCTCGAAAGCCAGTCGAATCCGACTCTAGGGTTGCGGTGCTCATCTCCGTTTCAAAGCCAAAGAGCCAGCACTGTCCAAAGACATTTCTGTGGTCATGTGGCCGGTATGACTAAACACCAAGGCGCACAGAACGCTGTTAGCTTCCCACCGAAGTGGTATCTATTTATCTACTTGCAATTTCTTGCTTTCGAACTGCTAGGTTGGCAGGATTTACTCAAAAGTAAATCCCATTGAGTTCAAGAGGTCTTAGTATATACCAAGTGTGTTTAGGATTGCAGCCATAGTCACATTAGTGAATCTTTCGTGCCAAATTAATACATTATAAATTTTAAAATAATTTTAAACGGAATATTTAATATGAAATTATAACACCAGTATTACTGTTGGTAGGATGTGAAGTTGGTCAGGCAGTGTTAGATAACTGTAGAAACCACAGGAAATGGAAAGATTCAGGCAAGTCAAATGGCCTTTGTCACTGTACAGGTGCAGCTCGTAATCAGTGAGTATAGGGCTTCAAGCATTCTCTTAAAAATTAACCTCACAAAGCAACCTTTTATTGTTGCTTTCATGTAATTTTCCATTTTAGGAGCCATCTTTTAGCAGGTTTCTCCAGAGATTTCTTTTCAAAACCATCATGTTTGGTCCAGTTAGTGTGATTGGAACCAGGGATTGTTTATGTGGTACATAAAATTTAGCTTCAAGGCCTACAAGGTATGTGCATACTTTCTGTAGCTCCTGAATCTAACCTTGTCTATGTTCCGAATACCATACAATTGTTTACACAGTCATTTATGGCTAAGTTGAAGCAGAAAGAAGGCACGTGACTAAGTATCCAGCATCTCTTTTCTGTCAGTTTTAGCTCACTTTGGCCTCTGATTAAACTCTTGATTCTATAAACAAAAATCAGACTCTGGGGCTATTAAATAGTTATCAGCCTTTCATCCCTTCTTATTGCTTGTGTCTACATTACTTCAATGCAATTGATGTGTGTGGTCCACCAACTTTGACTGGTCCTCTTTTGATTCTTCTGATTTGAAGGGAAGGTTAATCTTCCCCCTTCACTGACCCTCCACAGTTCTTGTTCAGCCCCCTCACAAGCATGTCTGTTGCTTATTCTTTTCTTCTGGAGACTTTGTTTTCTGCACCAGTTTTGAGAGAACATTTGGCCGTGCCAGAGTTTCCCTGCAGTCCTTTTGTTTCCCATCTTGTAATCAGACACTTCCTTAATGTGGCTGCGTGAGGTGATGGGAATTCCAAGAACAACAGCATTAAGAGGGATGGGAGGCTTCCAAAGAATTACTATACAAAGCTGAAAATGGCTGTTCCTCATTCAATATCCACATGTTAACAATGTGGAGAAAAGTAGGCTTGAATGTCTCATATATTTCAGGCTTTAAAAAATATAATATATGGCTGCCAGTGTTTTCTTGAAAAAGATAAAACGCCTGTTGGGAAATCTGTTGAATTTCTGTTAATGTAGGGTTACTAGATGTTCTCTTTTTAGATGACATGTCATCTTTTTTGTGTGTCCATCTGCTTTTGGGCTCTTTTTAAAAAACTGATGAAAATGTCCTCTTTTGGGGTTGGAAGGTTAGGAATATCCCTAGTTAGTAGCAATGGTCACAGCTTAAATAGTAGGGGTATTTAAAATTAGATTTTTCATAGCAATCACTTGTTTGAAGTAATCAGTTGGGAAATATGTCCTCTTTTTTGCTTTTCAAAATATGGTAACCCTATGTTAGTCATACAGTTAAAGGCAGAAAACATCTGAGAGGAAATAAAATGGCTGCTTTAATCCTTTCTTCATGTTAGTCAAAATGTTTTAGAATAGGTTGAGGGAAAGATAATTATAGAAATTGCATATATTATACTTTGAAGTTCTGTTGAACTACATGGCTAGGTTGGTGTTTTACCAGCAGTTATAGTCTTCCTGGAGTTTATGAACAACTTTCAGTGCTTAACCACAAACTAGAAAAAATAGGTGCTTGTCCTTTTGAAAGTGAAGATGGCTGTGTTTTGACCTGCATGGGTTAGCCTTGTGAATAGGCAAAGGATGTTAATGGCAGCAGCCAGTATGCATCTGAGGGAGCCGGTCTGGTGTAGTGGTTAAGAACGGTTCAACTCCCCACTCTTTTGCTTGAAGCCAGCTGGGTGACCTTGGGTCAGTCACAGTTCTCTCAGTCCCCAAAATAAACCCAGCTCGCCACAAAAAGAGCTAGAGTTTTGGGCTGCCAGACACTCTTCATATCTCCTGGCTATACTGCACCTACTGCCATATGATAATTAATTAGTATGCCTCTATCGTAAGGACTAGATGTATGCAAACAATTTGCTTTGTTAAATGAGAGCAAGGTGGTAGGCTTTCCTTCCCAATGGCAGGTTTTCTATGCGAGAGAAAACCAAGAGGTAAACGTTATAGATTACTGAACTGTGTCATGAAACTTTACCTAGGATCGCTTCCAAGAAAAGATGTAAGCAACAGTTTATGACACAGATTTCTTGTAAAAACTGAACACATATATGAATTTCTGGTCAGTCTAGGAGAGTTTTGTGGCAGAGCTTCTGCACTATTAAATTGTTGGGTGGGTGGCAAATAGAAATTTGACAAGTAAACTTAGCCTACAACAATCTCTCTCTCTCTCAACTAGGAAAGGCTGTAAGTCATGTTCTTTGTCAAGACACAGGGTCTATACCAGAAAAAAAAAGTTGCAGCACAAATTATGACCTTTATGGGACTTAACAAAACCTACCTAAAGTGCAGGGTTGCCAGCTCCACCTTGGGACATTCCTGGAGATTTGGGGCCAGAGTTTGGGGAGGGGAGGAAACTCAGCAAGGATGTTCTGCCACAGCCCCCCACCCTTTGAAATGGCCATTCTTTCCAGGGTAACTGATCTTTATAGTCTGGAAGTTAGTTCTGATGCAAGGGGAACTCTATAGGCCTCACCTGTAGGTTAGTAAACCCACCACAAAGTAAGGGAATTTGTTTTAGGAAAACAGATTATCAATGTGGCAATATTGAATAACAGTGAGATGGTGCTAAATGTGAAGCTGGCCTTTTAACTATTCTTCCATAATTTCCCTTATAACAGTAGCCTGCGCACAGTGACCAAACTGAACTAAAGCCCATAAATATCTAAGATAAGCAAAAATGTGCTTCCTTAACTTATAGGCTTGGAAACATGAACTTGAATATCTTAATCTCAGAATGTGAAGTGAAGAATGGTAAAATTCTCATTGGCAAAGGGCCCAGGCCACAATACTTGGATAAGAACCCACATTTTCTCAGCATCTGGATGGTATTCTGGGGTTTTGGTTTGGCCCTCCTTAGCAGTTGAGACTAGTTTTGTCTGGAATTTGACTGTAGTTTCCCCAAAGTAGCCACAGATTTGGGCCAAGCCTATTCCAATTTATGTGTCTTCAAATACAAATTAAATTCTGCCACATTTGTGCTTAGCTTCACAAAGTGGGTGGTCTCCCTTCCTATTTCCTTCCCCACAATTTAAGTTAAAAACCTATATGAATGAATACATTTCTTGATTTTATTCTCTTCCTGCTCCAATTGTTTCAGTGTTGAAAGATACATTGATGACCCATCCAATGTCTGCATCTGGGATGTCTCAGGAAATGCCTCCTCCCTTGTGAATATCCTGGAATTTTGACATTAGCCAGTGACGTCTTGTTTCAGGGGTCCACTTATTTAGGAACCAGACTGGCTTCCATAAGAGACAGGGACTTCTGGTTTCTTCTTTGAACCTCTGGAGTTTTCTTATATAGGCTGTTAGTTCCAACTCATACAATGTTGTGTAAACAATGGATGGCTACAGTTTGATTGTACTTTTATGAGTCAGTGAATCTCAGTTGTTTGTATTTTCTCCCTGGCCCACGGCTCTTGATTGTTTAGTTGAATGTTTATACTGAGGGTTTTTTTTTTCATTTTGATTTTAAATATTTTATTTGGATGGAAGGAAGATGGTGAATTTATCTGGGATTCTCTCTGTGTACACATCATGAGAGAGCTTGAATTGCATTGGAATGCAAAAGCTTCACTCTATACCCACCTTTGATAATGGACCACTGATGAATCCACTGTGGAATGCAGTGTCATTTCTGGGTCAGAAACATTTGAGTGTTCCCCCGCCCCATAATAATACAATAAAGTCTTTCCAATCTGGGCAGGAGAAATTCCTACCCTTCAGGCATGGGTAGTCCCATAATGTAGCCAGCAGTGGTATAATCAGCTGGGAAGTTTGTTCAAAATTAATCTCCGTTCACCTTTTCTGTTGAAAGAATAAGGGGAAGGGAAGTAAAAAATATGTGGCAGGTACCACGTGCTTGTTTCTTCCTCAGACGTGAATTACATGGCTTTGCACTTTTAGGAAGGAGATTTGCCTCGAGAACTATGGAGATGTTTATCTGATGTGGCATCAAGGACAGTTTTCTGATGCTGTAGCTGCAGCTTTCATCTAATGACAGATGCTTACTGAGAGACCTTTTCCTGTTCAGCTGTTGTATTGAACTATTAATTGGAAGGGCAAACTCTGAACACAGAGTTTTTTTAAACTAGTGCCTGAAGTCCACCTTTGCTCTCCCAGCCCTACTTAAGAAGATCTGTGGAACATCTTGCCCCAGGCGGTGGGGTGACCAGTAAGGTTGCCAGCCTCCAAGTGGAGCCTGGAGATCTCCCAAAATTACAACTGATCTCCAGACAACAGGAATCTGTTTGCCTGGAGAAAAGAGCTGCTTTGGAGGGTGGACTCTCTGGCATTATACTCAGCTAACCTCTATCCCCTCCCCAAACCTCACTCTCCCCAGGCTCCAACCCCAAATCTCCAGGAATTTTCAACTCACAGCTGGCAACCATAGTAACAATGGCCCCGGTCACATGTAAAGGTTTGGCCCGGGAGACGGACGGACTGGGGGCGCAGAAAACCGGCGCAATCTCACCGCAACATCTGGGAAGCGGTGCGCACCCGTCCCCAATCCGTCCCAACCCCCGAAAAGGCGCAGCAAAAATATACCACCTACCGAGGTGGTTCTTCCAGCGCGGCCGCATCAACGCCGGCCGTGGGATCGCCAGCGCGTCCTTCTGCCGGCACATCCCCGGCTCCTGGCTGAACTGCACATGCTCAGACATGCGCAGTTCGGCAGTCTCCCGTTCCCCACCGTTGCTTTCCCCGGCATCTGATCGTGCAGGGGAGGGAATGCGCCGCTGCTCAGGGGATCAATGTGATCCCGCCGCAGCGTGTTTCTTTTGGTGCGGCTCTGATTAGCCGCACTTTGCCTGGGTTTTTTCCTACCGTGTGGCAGGGACCAATAGTAACCTGTTGGGAGCTCTTCAAGTGAGTATGGACTTGTGGGAAAGTATGAAGTCCGCAGAGATGCATGGCTCCACCTTCATCCCCCAAAGGCTGCTCCCACCCAGCCAGCAAGGGAAGGGAAATGAGAGGTCTGAGCACCTCTGATGAGGTTGGCTGGGTCTCATTTCCCTAGGAAAGAGGTGGAGATTTCTCCAGTAGCAAGGGCAGGACTCTTCCTCCCAGGGCCTTTCCCAGATGATGGCACTTGCAGGCATGAGTCTGAGGCCAGTTTGGGGTCTACACCATTACAGGATGGAGCTCTCAAAAGGGAGCGCAAAGAATTGAGTGGCTGGATAGTCTCTGACAGAGCTAAGAGGTGCGGCCAAGAGGAGAGGAAAAAGAGGGTAAATGGGAGTGACTAAAACTCTTCCCTCAAGTTTTCACTGCCCACTCTGAAGCTACCACTCCCAGGGGAGTGTAACTCTGAAGCACCAGTGGGAACCCTTGGCTCATCATGCACTCTCAGCTAGTCACAGCTAGAACAGTCCTCATGTCCTAAACTAAAACTGTGTATCTGAACAGTCCAGAAACGACATTAGCCAACCTTAAATGTGGACTCCCATTTTCATAAATGGTTCTGTTTAGCACAAATATAAAGAATCAAATAAAGAAGATTCCCATCTAGGAGGCCAACTTAATTGGGTTATCTAGATGGGTAGCTTATGGTACCACATCTTACAGAATATTCCAGTGGTTCTGTTCATCCTACAGTTTATCTGTGACCCTGTCTTCCAGTTTAGCTTGTCCTGGTTTTCTTGCACAAAAACATGCACTAAAACAGTGTTTCATATCTGTGTGTGCCTGCCAGGGTTAAATTACACAGCCTTGTTAAATAGCAGCATGATTAGAGATATTACCTTCTTGAGTTATATCATAGATTGGCTGTACATGGTCCTTTACAGAGTTGGGGGCCCAATAAACTACTTGTAGCCTGAGGTCCTGCAGCCCCCAGTGGAATGACACTTGGTCAGAGTAACAGCCAAAGGTAAAACAGGCTTAGTTTTGAGATATGTTGTGTAGGGAAGCTTGGAAATAATCTGAAGGGTAAAGCAAAATAAAAGTTCAGAGTGAAACCCAAGGTCAGAGGGGTCAAGGTAGCAACAGGTAAAAGCAAGAGATAGAACCAGGCTGGACAAGTGAAGGTCGTGGGACAAAAATAGAGGCTCAGCAAACAGAAAGGCAACTCACTATTCAGTCCCACCATCAGCTTCAGGTTGTGCAGGCTGTACCGGGATGATTTGCTTCACTTCACTCATGTGGTCTTAGAAGGTGATCATTTAAGGAAGACCTAAATAAGTCATTACAGTGTTATCCAATCACCGTGTAATAAGTGGTTAACAAAACACTGCCTGACTCATTAAATATACTGTAATGAGCTATTTACATAAATGATCATAACCGAGCAGTGAAGTAACACATTTGCAAGTGACATCACACTATTCGGCATAGGGAGGACCAAAGCAGATTGTGCAGAGCTCCCAATGAATCTCTTCAAAATGGCTGAGAAGGCAGCAGCATGGCAAGCGAGGTTCTAAGTAGTGACACACAAAAGTGATACACACCTTGAATTCCACACTAGGGTAATTAAGAAAGTGATTGAAAATGGAAAAGCCAGTTCCATAATGCCTTTTACATATCTTGGATTCAGCTGCATTTGAAATACTGTGTATAGTACTCATCACCCCATCTCAAAAAGTATATTATAGAGCTGGTGAAGATGCAGTAAAGGGTGACTGAGGGTTGGAGCCAGTGTTCCCTCTAAGATTAGTTAGTGTGACCTAGCTCACAGTTTTTTAGCCTCCAGCTCACAAATTTTTGTCTTAGCTCAGGAAGGAGGGCTCCAGAGCAAACTAATTTGTGCAGTAGCCAAAGCGCTCACTCACAACTTTAATGCCAGTAGCTCACAAAGCAGAATTTTTGCTCACAAGACTCCACAGCTTAGAGGGAGCATTGGTTGAAACATATTTACTATGGCAAAAAAACTGAAAGAACAGGGAATATTGGTGCAGGAAAGAAGAGGATAGGGTAGTAGACATGGTAGATACAAAATTATGCATGGTGTGAATGTTGTGTTCTGACCTAGCCATGTGCTCAATCCAGTTTCGGCTGGTTCCACATGCGGTCAGGAGAGGTACCTGAGCTTTGCTCCCAAACACAAAAGAAGCTCGGATCCTAGTTCCCAGCCAATTGGGAACCTAGGGTCTCCAGGAATAATCTAATCAGTGTAAATAGACCATTCACGGATGTGGGGTATGTGTGGGTGTGTCTGGCCCGACTGAGGTTGCACTAGTTAGTGACTGCTGCCGATCCAAACTGCTGGAGACCAAATAGGGCTGAAGGAATGGCTCTGGCCAGGTTGAGTCTCTCCTTGCCTTGTGCTGGGTACTGCACAGACCTGAGCCATGGGTTCAAGTGGCAGCTCCCTGCCCCACACAAATGGGAGTAGGTTGGAGAGGGAAATGAAGTGACAGAGACAAGGGGGGGGTATTAGTTTCCCATTAGTAATGTATACCCAGGGACGGACCTGTGCACTGGGAAGATCTCATGTGCAAACCCTGCAATGAAGTGGAGTGGGCACAAATTGAGCCTTTGGCATTTAGGCACCCCCCCCCCATGAGTCTCATAGGTCCCTACTTGTATGTTCTAATTCTAAATCTGGTCAGATCTGAGGATACTTAAATTTGGAAACCAGAGCTTTGAACAAATAAGATGGATCCTTTCAGAAACTTGAAAAACGCCCCAGGTTTGCATAAAAATCTGAAATGTGAAGAAACATTTAGGGAGTTACAAACCCCACAAATGCTAAAAGGAGCATTTGTAGCTTTAAGATACAGATACCCTTGATGGCAGTTGCTAGGCAACTGCTATGGTATTGGCAGACAGTTCTAGCCTTGATTTTTGTCAGTAAAAGACAAGGGAGCTCTTCCCAGGAAGTGATGCCACATTGTCAGTTCCACATCTCCCCCCCACCTCACCACGCTGCCTGCCAGTTGTTGTTGTTGGGAATCTGGGACTGGCCCCGCCGGGAGGTCTCCTGATATAGGGGGAGATGTGGCAGCCTCACTGATTTAGCATGTGCTTATTTCTCTTAGTCCATGTGGCAGACGAGGCACAACAGGGTCCACAAGGTTCTGCAAAAAGAAGCAATATTAATATGAATGAATGCAATGTAGCAGCTACTACTATCTCCACCCATCTTTTCAGGCGGCATTGCTTTCTGTACTTATGGCCCAAGATACTCATTCACTGAAAGCAGGCAGTAAATGAAAGAAAGGTGCCATCATCTGCTGGAGGCCAGTGATTTCCATCAAAATGCTCCAAATGGTTCAAGACACCCCACCACCAGCAAGATGTCAGTAAACTCGTCTGCTCTCGCTAAGCGATTGCTTTGAGAAACAAATTCTAAATCCACCCTCTCTCTGCTCAGCTGCCTGGCCCAAGGCTGACTAAGTCCTCTGTGGCACCAGAGCAGCTAGGCCAATAGTGTGTAGAGACCAATCATGATCCACCCTCTGACAGGAGAACAGTTCTAATACCTACAACTCCTGTATTCACAGTGGGCTGGCTTCCTCTGTTTGTATGCTTTGGATAACAGGTGATTTGGATAGAAAGGAAGGAGTCACTGCTATTAGTTTCTTGATCCTATAATCTCATCTGGAGAGATTAGTTTATCTGAGAAAGAACTCTTGTTTCAGGGAAGTTAGCAGATTATTGGAGAGAACACCTACTATCTAGTACTTATAGCTCTGCAGGATGTCTTTGGCCACAGAGAAAGCTGACAAAAGATTAGTTAAGTGGTATTTTGTGGAGAAATCACCAAGCTTGCAAATCCCAAGCACAAAAGAAGAAATCAGGGAAGCCAAAGAGATGGACCCAATGTCACTGACTCTGAGAAATTAGCTTAGGTTAGAAAAGCATTTGATTCAAGTAGGGTCTACTTTTCAGTATGTGGAATGCTGAACTCTCATGATCAAGTGGCTATAATTCTAGAGGGGTAGCAAAGGAAGTCTGTCCCAGCAAAAATAAACAAGGGCATTGTGTTACCTTTTTGTTTTTCAAACGAGCTCCTGTTCCTTTAACAGTCCTGTGAAAAGCAGAATTTTTTCCCTTGAATGCAAAAATGTCACTCTCTGAGTTTCTGTTTCTCACACACAGTTGTTGAAGGTCCAGGGGAAAAACATGGCAACTATCAGTTAAACCTTTCACCCTTGCACTTGCAGCTCATCCTGTAATTTTTTTCTGGCCTGGACTTTAAAGTCAGCTATTCCCAAATTAAACTGTACGGAGTTTCTGTTATTTATGTACACTTCAGAGGCTTTTTCCTTGGGGCTCCAGTCTTTCATCTTGAGCTCACAGTGTGCACTGATCATTCCTATCAGTGTCAAAACCAGGGCCTGCGTTTGTTATAGAAGCCGCTCCTCTGTTCTAGCGCTCTGTTTACTTTTAAAATGTTAATCATGCCAGTTTGGCATAGTGGTTAAGAGCAGTGGACTCTAATCTGGAGAACTGGGTTTGATTTTCCACTCCTCCACATGCAGCCAGTAGAGTGACCTTGGGCCAGTCCCAGTTCTCCCAGAGCTGTTCTCTCAAGAGCAGTTCTCTCAGAGCTCCCTCAGCCCCACTTACCTCACAGGGTGTCTGTTGTGGGGAGGGGAAGGGAAAGGAGATTGTAAGCCGCTCTGAGACTCCGAGTGAAAGGTGGGGTGTAAATCCAACTCTTCTTCTTCACCTCCTCCTCCTCTTTCATCTTCTTGGTATTCAGACCCTGAGTGGTTAGTCAGAACAACATTCTTTAGCAGTGCAAATGCGTTTTCAATAAACTTTCTCAAGCAAGGAAAGAATATGCTGTAGTGACCATTTCCCCCTCTTGTGGGAGGCAAGGGTTCATTTATTAATGGTCTGCTGCTTGCTGCTACCCAGTCGGGTGCCCTGAACTGGGAGCTGAGCCTGGATACAGGATGCTGAACTTCATGTTTCTTCAACCATGAATGTCATGAGCTGCTGTAGAAAGACAGAGTCTCCCTGTAAATTGATTCACATATTACAGAGTATGCAGGATGGGTCCTGGTTTTCTGCTATGTATCCTGCCTGTGAAATAGTCACATGTGAGTTGTAGGTTCAGACTGTAACTGTGGTACACATGAGCAAAGGACTTCAGCAGTGTATAAGAACATAAGAAGAAACTTGCTGGATCAAACCAATGGTCCATCTAGAAGAAGAAGAGGAGGAGGTGGTCAACTAGTTGCCCTGGAAGGCCAATGACATGGCATAGAGGCCAGTGCTTTTCCTTGATGTTGCTGCCTAGCTCTTGTATTTAGAGCTTTACAGCTTTTCTGACCACCTGTCATCCAGGTGTGTCTGTTTGGACCACTGGGAATACGCACTGGGCCCACCCCTCCAGGCCTCTTTCAGCAACAAGTCAATTAAAGCCCCCCTGGGACTGTTTCAATCCAGGAAAATGGTGCAGAGGGGGAAGGGCTGAAGCCCCTTTTGTGTATGAACTCTAACCATAATCTGAATTGTGTACACCATGAATAGGGGGGATTGAGGAGAAGCCACAATTCACATGTGACCATTACACTGGGGTACAGACACCAGCTTAACCTGCCTCATTGAAAATGACATAAGGAGGCAAAATATCACTTTATTCATAGAGTTTGACAGGTAGAGATTAAGTGGGTGCAGGTTTTCTTTTGTCATGGAATTCCTCTTTAATAGGCATGGGGCCTCTGTAAAGAAATAGAAATCTTTGAACCCACCTGTACTCCCCTGGCAGGTTGAAATGAAATGTGTAAGGACACTGAAATGAAAATACATTAACTGTGTCCAGAAATTATATAACTACCCCTCCTGCCAAAGGTAGAAAAGGATTCTAAGTTCAGCCATGACTTCCCTGTAAGTGTGCAGTACTCAGGTAGTCTGTGCTTTTCGTTGGGTCTGGGCACCACATTATGGAGTACACAAGCTGGATCTGGGGTCCCCCCACTTAGTCAAGTGTAACAGTCCATTTGAGTTCCTCAGTTCCCTTGTGTGCCGTGTTCCATCGGGATCACACAGCTGTGGTGCTTTAGACTTCCCCTCCCCCAATCTTTCCCTGGCCTGCTATTTGGCCCATTGGGGGGAACCCAACCCATGGGAAATCTCATTTCCCAAGGAACAATGATTTTCCCAGTGCACCAAATATACCCAGGACTGTTTCAGGTCAGGAAAAAAGTATGGAAGGGGGGAATGCCAAAGCCCTTTCTCTACATGTCCCACAGTTGCAATCTGAATCAGCAACCTCCAAAGGAAGTGTAGAAAACTTATTGAGGGCCAAAAGTTAAAAACATAAGTAAGGGTCTGGTCACATGCAGAATTTGCTGCGGGATACTCACAAATGCCGGGAGGATTTTAAAAGTGCGATCAAACTGACACATCTGGTAAGCGTTGCACACCCGTCGCCAGTCGTATCGTCTGGCCGAAGACCCGGAGTTAAAAAGTACCAGCGAAAGTCCACTATCAACTGGTTTGTGACAGGCCGCAGACACACTGCCTCCGTCTGATCGCTCCAGTGTGCTCCTCTTGCCTCATTGAAGCACGCTGAAAACATGGAGCCCCCCCCCCCCCCCCCCCCCCAGTTCACAACCGTCGCATCTGATCCCATTGTGCCGGGTCAAATTGCGATGGCGCAAATAGCCACGCCTCCCCCCGCGTTATCTGGCCCATGTGACTGGGGCCTAAGTGTACAAAAGAGTGTTTATTACAAAGACATATAAAAACCTTGTAGGGGCCCAAATAAAGCCTCATAAAATCAGCCACAGAATGCAGGAACTGAGCAACTCAAGTGTTACTGTTATACAGAAAACAGCACATAGACCTCAAACTCTGTTTGTGGCTCTGCTACGGAGGTATCTTTGTGTAAAAGGAGACATTTGGCCAAGTGAAGAGAGGTGCTGCCACCCTCTGCCATCAGGAAAATCTACTTCTAAACTACTTTTCAATATGCAGCAGTTCAGTTTCATATTGGATTATGTACCATGACCCACATTGTGCTGTGTGCTTCTATCAGATGCACAGTCTATAGTTCCCTCACTTTGCTAAGAAACTGGAAAATTCCTCATTTAGCAAGGTGATTTTTAAAAAATAAAACAGAAGAGGTTTTTCTCTGCCCTAAGGAGTCTCAAAGTGGCTTACAATTTTCTTCCCTTCCTCTCACCACCAGGGATGCCAGTCTCCAGGTAGGACCTGGGGATCCCCTGGAATTACAGCTCATTTCCAGACTACAGAGATCAGTTCCTCGGGAGAAAACAGATGCTTTGTAGGGTGGACTTTATAGCATTGTACTCCACTGAGGTCCCTGTCCTCCCCAGGCTCCATCCCCAATCCTCCAGGGGTTTCCCAGCCTGGATCTGGCAACCCTATCCCCCCACTGGCCACTGGTGGGGGACCTGGCAACCCTAGTCCTCATAACAGTCACCTTGTGAGGCAGGTGAGGCTGAGAGAGTTCCGAGAGAACTGTGACTGGCCCAGAGTCACTCAGCCAGTTTCAGGTGGAGGAGTGGGGAATCAAACCTGGCTCTCCAGATTAGAGTCCGCTGCTCTTAACCACTAACCACACTGGCTCGCAAATAAGATTCCTCAACCCAAGCAAAGCAGGTTGTTAACCAAAGTATTGTTTTGTTTTTTAAAGTTGTTGTTGCTATTATTATTATTAATCAAATTTTGGTGATTTTTGGTTAAATCACTAGCTTCAACCCCTGATGCTGTTGTCTGAAGTGTGCAACATCACTTCTGAGTGACGCACGCGCACGTTCCAGACGCCAGCCGGGAACCCCCGCTCCCGGCCAAAACATATTTGACAACCCTAGTTGTCTGACTCCCAGATGTCAATGGCAGAAAACTGGAATAACTGCAAATTTGTTGAGAGTAAATGCTGACCTCTGAGGACCTCTGCTTTCAGGCAGAGCTAGAAACAGATGTGCAATATAGGTGATAGTTGTTGGACAGAAGATATATCATGCTTCATCCTGGCTCTTCATTGTCTCTAAGAGAAAGGCTTAGGAGGAAAAACTGGTTGGCTTAGCATTTCAGGCACTGCCACTTTGACCAAGAATGAATGTTGCCTTGCAGTGTAGAATGACTCCTCCATCTCCTTTTCATACCCTACAGTAGTGGTGCTAAAATGGCTGTTGGAGTGTTTGAGTCTGGGGGGGCTTCCACACAGAGGCGTTTCTCCATCTCTCTCATCCCATTTCCTCATGGCCACCATTCCCTTCTCTGTTGCTGGAAGGCTTGAAAAAAATCACTTAAGTATATTACGATAATCAGTGTTATAGCAATGTCTACTACTTTAAAAAAATCAAAACCAGGAAAGGCCCTTTGGTGGGGAAGGTGAGTGGTGGATGTGAGAAGATGAGGAGGGATAAGGGCATCAGAAGGGGTTTGGGAGGTCCGGCCATCTGTACATTCCTGTCCTGCAAGTTAGCTCAGGATTTACTTTCCTGGGAAGGTCAGATCAAAGCAGGTTTTGGAAGCTTCAGAGCAAAGGAGGGGGAACTACAGAAGGATAATGGCAGCACGTGGATGCTCCAGCTCTCCCCCCCCCCCCCCCCCCCCCCTGGTTTGGGAGTCAGGGCAGAGCAAATCATCCCTGTGGACTCAGCCTGATAGTGTGTGAGTTATACCCCTCCTATATTAGCCCACACCAGGAAGCGGTGATATATTCACAATGTTTGGATCTTCAGTTTTATAATACTTTCCCTGTTGGCTGTTGTACAAGATGTACCTCTTGGGTATATGTACATGACTTGTTTTCGGCTCCAAAACATAAGGGGAGGGGGGAATGAAGACTCAGCCAGCATACTCAACGTTTGTTTGAACTGCCCGGATAGAGTTGTTTTTCCTATCAGATTCTTGGCCTAGTTCAAGAAACAATAACAGGTGCAGATGTGAAACATTCTTTGTTTACCACCACTGCAGTCTTTTATTGCATGGATTTACTCAATCAGTTGTTACTTAAATCAGAGGGGGAAATCTCAGATTGTGGAGCTTGCATGTTCCACCATGGTACAATCAGTGCACACTCAGGGACCGGGCAGAGAACTCTAAGGAAAGTTATTTTCTTGTGCAACAGGCCTGGATGTAATTATGACCTAGGCTCAAAGCCACTGGCAGCCCACTGTTCTTACAGGCCTTTCTCTCCCTCCCCCGTGTAACCACAAAGGAAACAAGCAGCACAAAACTAGCAAATGAAGTGGTAAGCTAAAGCTCCAGGCTGATTTTGGAAAATGATTAATGGAGTGGTTGAACAAAGGAAGGATCAACAGTCCAAGTGCAGCCAGTCACAGCCTTGTGCGGATACAGTTGTGATGCAATACAAAGGCAACACAAAGCCTTGGGCTGGCAAGGAACCACTCGGAGCAGGAGGCCTGTGCAATGTCAACTGTGTGGTCAGCTGATGGCTGGTGAAGGAATGTGGCCTTTGAAAAACAATTAAGCATTGCAGCAGATTAACCACCACTCCCTAATCCCTCACACTCCCCTCTAGTTCCCTGTTCAAGCCTGTGCTTGGTGCTTTTGCCTAAATAAGTCTTGCATAGCCTCGCTCCGTACCCATCCCAGCTTGCTGGTGCTGAGTAACTAACCAGCTTGGTTAGGTGACAGAATGGGATCTACGTAAGGAATTTACACTGCAGTCCCAAACAGTTACAACTTTCTAAGTCCTCCTAAAACAATGCGTTCAGAAAGGTGTTACTCTGCTTTGGCCTGTTGTTAGGTTTTACAATGCATCTTGTGTCATTTTAGTGATCATTTGGAAAAGAATGAAGGAAAGAAGGACTTTTCCACATTAAAGTGGCCATTGCATCCAAGAAATCAATACTGGCATCAAACAGGACTGAAGATTAGACTGCAGGTGAAGGAGTTTGGGAGCAATCTTTGGGTGGGGGAAGATGGAAAACATCTGGGAGGTTGTCACACCCCTTTCTTTCAGACTGAGAGTTTTATACCTTGTGGCTAATAGCCACTGATGGACCTCTCCTCCATATGTTTATCCAATTCCTTCTTGAAGCCGTCCATGCTTGTAGCCGTCCACTGCCACTTCTTGTGGCAGTGAATTCCATGTGTTAATCACTCTTTGGGTGAAGAAGTACTTCTTTTTATCTGTTCTAACCCGACTGCTCAGCAATTTCATTGAGTGCCCACAAGTTCTTGTATTGTGAGAAAGGGAGAAAAGTACTTCTTTCTCTACCTGCTCTATCCCATGCATAATCTTGTAAACCTCTATCATGTCGCCCCTCAGTTGACATTTCTCCAAGCTAAAGAGCCCCAAGTGCTTTAACCTTTCTTCATAGGGAAAGTGGTGGAAAGCTTTGGATGGACAATACTTAAAGTATTGCTTCCAATAGACAGGATGTAAGGTAGTAAAAAGCAGAGGGAACTAGAAACCATTGTTCAGCTGTAAGCAATTGGACTCCCTTAAGGCAAAGCAGAGATTAGCGACATCAGACACAGGGGAGATCCTGTACATGTAATTATCATTACTATCCATTCTACTTCCCCCCTTAAACTATAAAAGCATTGTAGCTAGCCGTGCAAGTATTACCAAATAGCCACACCTTAAATCTATGGCAAACAGAATGAAATGGCTGATTGTTTGAACAAACCTGGCACAAAATCTTTGGAATATTAGGTTGCAAGCCTCTTTCAGAATCTAAGAGCTAGAAGAACAATTTTTTTAAAAGCCCATTTTTGTTTGGGAGAAGTGGGAGAGACAAGGAAAGCATTGTTTGCTACTGTGCCTGGGAAACTTGAGCACCATATCTTATCATTATATTTGCCCTCTCTTTGGTTTTCTCATAAGTATAGATGACAGAGAAGCTGCATTTTCACCTGCAGACCCTGAACATACGCATTGCATTCATAAGCATTGTAAACACCACTCTATTATTGCAAGTCTTTTCAAGACTACTCCTTTATTTTCTCTGACAAGAGGCAATTTGCCAGGTTATTTTTCCTAATTTGCATTTTTGGGCATGTTCGGAAATAACTTCATAATCTATGAAAAAACTCATTTGCTCCCTAAGTCTCCAGGTATTTTTTTTTGCTAACATCAGAAAGCCTGCAAGCCCACTTTAACCCAATTTCAGGATACTTGTGGACTTGGAACAAATTTCAGGAAAAAACATTAGAGAATGAAGATCTGTGATGTTCATCATGACTGTTCGGGCCCAGTGTGGCTAGTTTGCTGACTGTATACAGTAAATCAGCTCATTCAAAGGGCTTAAGTATGCCTTTGGCTAGAAAATCTCACACGACTGTTCGACACTCTAGAGCTGCTTCCAGACAGATTTTGCTTCAATTTTGTGTCTAAACTGGAATGGGGGAGGCAGGGCCCCGTTATGCCTTTCATGGGCCCTAGGCACTTTTGCCTTCGTGGGCCCCTCCCACCATAATAATATCAATATTAAACATTATTTTTGATATAACTTTAAATGCAACATTTTATTTTTTAAAACATTTTCTTTCACCCTAAAAATTCACTTTTTCTTCTGATTTTAAAAGAAGTTAAAACATTTTTTGTGGGCCTCTAAAAGTATCATGGGCCCCCTAGGCACTGTGCCTAATGGATAAGTTGACCCTGGGGGGACGGGAGGGGGTTGGAACATCGATGCATCATCCCCTTCCTGTGTCTTCTCCTGCTTCACTATAGTCTTTCCCAAATCTGGTTTGGAACAATATTTTGGGGGAAAGCACCTCGTCACACTTATGAGGATGTGAAGCTACAGCTTTCTGTACGTCCCCTCTGCATCAGCAGTTTCCTTGCTCCATTCTCCCAGTTGTGTAACTCCTCTGCACCTACCACCAGACGGCTTTTAAAAATATCTCAGTAATCTACTGATCACTTTTGCACTAAATTACAGCAATACGTCTGTAAAGTACTGGGTTCGCCGCATGGAGGACTCGGACGACGACATGCTTTTGCACACGTTTATTGTACTTCACTCCAACTAAGACTAACTCTAACGGCCCGACAGGGCCAACTATATACATATTCACCCAGCACCCCCCATTCCCATTGGAGGGTTTGAATGTCCCGCCAAAGTGGCTATTGGTTGGGGCTGGGGGAACCAAGCTCCTGCATGTACTGTGGACAAAGTCCATCAAGTATTTTAAGCTATCAATATCAATAACCAAATGTATCCAACATATTACTGTAGTTTAAAATTGGTAACTGACGTTATCGCTGTAGCTTAAAGCTACAACAACATGTCAGTTACAGGGTTTTTTTTAAAGCCCACCCCAGCCCTCTGGTGGTATGGGGGGGGGAATGGTGGCCACAGGTCCAAGGAAAGTGCAGGGGAAACAACTGTCTGGATGCTCCATTGCTGCTGCAGATGTATCTGCATTTACAGTAGCAAAAGAATGAATGTGGGAAATTGTCACTGTGCAGATACAACTTTAATGATGCAAACTGATCTTCCACAGGAGACTGCCTGCCTGCAGCCCCCTTAGTGGGTTTCCCCTAAACATGATACAATTCATACTTCATCATTCAAGCCAATCCATGTGGTTAATTATCTTGTCGATGAGAGTCTTCTTTTCAAAGAGCTGCATGAAACAACCCTCCTCCTGAGGCAAATCCTATGTCAGTAACTATTCCAGACACTTTAACTTAGCAAATAT
Source organism: Gekko japonicus (assembly GCF_001447785.1). Taxonomy (NCBI): domain Eukaryota; kingdom Metazoa; phylum Chordata; class Lepidosauria; order Squamata; family Gekkonidae; genus Gekko; species Gekko japonicus. The sequence goes on along the minus strand of NW_015170275.1, from coordinate 1,608,270 downwards.
GCTGAGCCTGATTTTCCTCTTTTCTCCTTTGCTATGCATTGCAGGATGCTCTGCCCGGTCTATGGTGTGCTTTGGCTTCTCTTAGGATCAAGTCCTTTCTGTTGTGTAGATGGAAGCTTTGAAAGAGTGGGTCTCATTTTTGAAATGTAAGGGTGTAAAGCACTGACACATTATTCAGGACTGTAGTGGATGGTGCAGTCTGCTGTCTGTGTAATAGACTTGCATGGCCTCAGTTAAAAAAAGAAGAGGAGGAATCTAAAACCCTGTTCATGCACCTGATTATACTCCCTAAGTCTAAGAATTGTATTTACAGCTCCCAAGTTCTTAAATAATAATACCTATTAAGTGCCTATTTTAAATATAGCACCCAATTAATCTTTCCTGGATATTAAAAGACAATCATTTATTTTTGAATAAGCATAAATATGATCATATATGTAGCAATATATAATAATGTTCCAAGTACCATCTCATAAATCAAAGTCAGTAGAAAAGTAAAACATAAACACACAATTTATTAGCTTATTATGAAAACAAGAGAACAAGGGAAATTCCAAATATATAATTTCTTTTCATCTTTATCACTTGAGATAATCATGTTCTAACAAAATAAATTTTATTTTGTCGAATACAAGAGGATTGTTATTAGTCATTCCTAATCTGATTTACATTCCACAAAATATTTCTTTCAAAGTGTGTGTGCATGAGAGCATGTGCTGAAGACTAAAGATCTGGCAGTGTTAAACAAACCAGTGGCTCTTCCTTCCGAAAACTTTTCAAGAATGGAAGTTTTTACAAATGCTTTCCATGTTCTGCAAAGAGACTCACTTTTGGGAGCAAACCGAGAGGCCAGAAATGACTGTTATATACAAATGTAGCCAAAACAGATTCCAGAACAGTCCAACACAGACATTAAATCCATGTCCTGTGCATTTCCTAAATACAATCCACTGTTTACAATGGCAGCAGATGCAAGAAGAGTTCACTTTGAACTGATCTGAGTGCTTCCCTCTTTTCTTTAGTACAGTTTTCTGTATGCTTCTCAATTACATATGTGAAAATGGTCTTAAAGTAGACTCTGTATGGCCAATATGAAAATTAAGGCCTTTCCATAACATTCATACAATAGTGGACCATGCATGCATAATTTGGCAACCAGCATAATTAAGGTTACTAGACAGTCCTTGGTCTTTTGGAACATTTATGAACATAAGAAGAGCCCTGCTGGATCAGATCAATGGTCCATCTAGTCTAGCATCCTGTCTCACCAGACCCATAGCAGCCCCTCATCTCCCAGTCCCCCTCCTCTCCTGGTCCCCCCTTCCCTCACTCGGGAGGCAGAGGGAGCCTGGGACTGCTGTTTGGGAGGGAAGCAGTGGAGCGAGCAAGAGTGGGCGGGGAAGGAGTATGCAAGGGCAGTCTACCTCTAAATGTCAAGGTGCTGGGAAGATGAGTCACAGGGCTGTTTGTGGGCTGCCCTGCAGCGACTGCTTGGAAGAGAGCCCTCAAAAGCCCCTTCCCTGGGTCTCCAATGCAGCCAGCATCCCCCAGCCTCCTCTCTCGCTCTGGCTTCCCCCCTGCTGGCTTCCAGCTGCCCAGTTCTCCCTCCCTTCCATAGGGTGGGATTTGGAGGTCACATGAGCCCATTCTGCTCCCTCACTTCTCTTGACCAGCAGCTTCCATCTGTTGCTCTCCTGCTTAGAGCCTGTGACTTCTCCCTGGCCGTTCCTACTTGGCACACCAGCGCCTGGGCAGGGGTGAGGGTGGAGTATGTCAGTGCACCTGCAGCCTCCCCTGTGCGGTTCCTCTACTATCCCCTTTCACTGGACCTCTAGCATGGATTACAGACCAGCGGGGAAAGCCATGGGCACTGATGCTCTTGGGTAGGGGCACTGCCCCGGAGATGAGCTGCCGCTTCGGAGGGTATTGCCAGTGATATTGTGAATTATTTTGTTCCCTCTCCCCCTTTCGATTTTTTGAACTGCCCCCTCTTTGCTCCCCCCCCACACAAAATTTTCTAGCTATGGGGCTGTGTCTCATACAGTGGCCAACCAGTTCCTCTGGAGGGCCAACGACAGGGCATAGAGGACAAGGCCTTCCCCTGATATTGCCTCCCCAGAAAATTAGTGCCTCTGAATGTGGAGGTTTGCCTCAGTCACCATGGCTAGTAGCCATTGATAGATTATCCTCCATGAATCTATCTAATCCCCCTTTAAAGCTGTTTATTCCTGTGGCCATCACTACATCCTCTGGCAGTGAATTCCACATCTTAATCACTCTCTGTGTAAACCTTTTGTCCATCCTGAACTCTTCTCCCACTAGGGGACAAAAAGTTTTCCATTAGAACCTAATCTGATCTTAAAATCAGAGTTCCACCAGTGCTCTCTAATACTTAAACCAGCTTCAAATGTATGTATCACCAACTCTTTTTGACTTGCGAGAAATCAAGTGAAAACAGATAATTTATTGAGAATGTTTGCTGTTAATAATAGATTTAAAAAAAAATCAAATTATGGATATTGTTCCAAGAGATTATAGTTCAATGGATTTTAAAATATATCTAAATTCACCAAATCTTTCTTGAGCATATTACTATCTACAGAGGAGCTACAGCTTTACGATAAATCACATGTATTCCAATGCAGAGGGTCCCATGTGGAAATCTTGGCTTCTTCCCTTACAAATTTACGGCAGAAGGACTAGGAAATAAGATTGCTGGTCAGTGTAGATGGAACAGAGCTAGACAAGCTAACTGACTCAATATAAGGACTCATCAGGTATCTTTATAAAAGTAATACAGCTGCATGCACTAAATGCCATTTAGCAGAAAAATGAGGTATGATGATACAATAACTTTTAACTCTAGCTATTACTGTGGCAGCTGAATAGGATATCTGAAATAATTTCTTAATGGAGTAACTAACATAAAGATGGCATCAGCTTATTTTTAATGTGACAGGTATAGTTTCTAACCTCGTTTTGTCACAGGCCACCATTATCTTTGGTACTTACGGCACAGAATCATCATAAATAGGCTTAAGATACCCAACCGTGTAATTTTTTATATACCTGACTTTGAAACAGATTTAATGGGGTTATTTCAGATAGCTTTCTTTTCTACTTCCAGATACTTCTTCAAATAAAATTTTATAAACACTAGCCAAGACATCATTTCTTGCCAACTTTTAACTATTTGTACTGGTGATGTTCACACTACACAGCTCTGAGAAACTTTACACAAACCCCAAATCTGACAGTGTACCAGTAATACACAGGGTATTCCTCAGGAAGTCCCCATAGCTCAGTCCTTAGCCATACTACTAGCATTTATACGCTACTGAAGAGAAGATGCACAATTTCTGCAACATAAGATTGAGATGCTGTGAGTCTATCCTAAAACATTTAATCTCATTGTTAAATTTAATCTCAAGTAATGATATTTTTATCAAAACAATTGAGACTTTTGCTATATAAAAACTAAAGCATTGATTCTCAGAGGATATCTTTGCCAATCTAGTAGTAATTAGTAAGGTCTTCTAGTTTCTGAAATTATGCTTGCTGTATAAAGGCCCTGTCCACACAAGAGGATTAGGGCTGGGAGAGGGACGGAACGGGGGCAGAGCAAACGGGTGCGATCCCACCGCAACATCTGGGAAGCGTACCGTGTCCGTCCCCGATCCGGCCCTTCCAGCGATGATCTGCACCAAAAAAGAACTACCTAATGAGGTGGTTCTTTTCGAACGGCTGCAGCAACACTGGCCGTGGGATCGCCGGCGTGTTCTTTTGCTGGCGCATCCCCGGCTCCTTGCCGAATTGCGCATGCTCCGACATGCGCAGTTCAGCAGACTCCCGTGCCTTTCTCCCCATCTCCCCAGCATCTGATCGTGCCGGGGAGCAAATGCACAGCGGCTCAGGGGATCTGTATGATCCCGCCGCCGCGTGCCTATTTAGGTGTGGCATTTTAAAAGCCGCACTTTGGCCGTCCCTTCTTCCCTCGTGTGGCAGGGGCCTAAAATAGTGAAATATGTAACATTTTAAGGAGAGGGGGAATTATAGATGACGTGATATTCATGCTACATTTTGTGATGATGCAGAATAACCTATCTAGAAAGCCAAGCTGCATATGTGATAAGATTTGGTGATGGTAAAATCTTACTCTGCCTGTCCTTTTCCCCAGAATGTCTCTTTTCTTAAGTCAAAGCACTCTCCATATGCAAATCAAAGAGTATTATATATTTTGGGTACAAACCAGACAAAAGTTAGACATGCTATTAAGGTGATACTCAGACAGATCCTTATGTCTGTTTACTCAAATGAAGTCACACTGAGTTCAGTAGGACTTCCGAGGGTGAGCTGTGGTGACTGAACTGGAAAAGATGACCAAGACAGTCGCCATGGTAACAAAGCAACAATCATTAACCCCAAATGGAAAGAAAATTATATGGGGACTTCACTGATAATTTCAGTTTTCAGAAGATAAACAAAGTACTGTTTTTCAAGTAAATAAGTCAAGTTTTACTGACAGCCAGCCAGCATAGGGGGAATACTCACTGCCAACTTTCCATGCTGGTTATATCTTATAAGACAAGCAATCAAAAATGCAATTGTAATAACCAGTAGGTGTCTATGCTTTGGATTTAAATTTTGCATTACTTGACAGCATTTAGTCAGTAAATTATAAGATGCTATACTGGGGGACAATTCACTAAGTCACCCATGCTGATAGAGAACACAACTGTATCAGTATGCTCAAGGACTCCGTAGCATCCCTTGTGGGGGCAGGATGGTCTCTATCAATAGTAGCATATGCCCTGCACCAAATGAATACCAGTGCCTTGGCACTGCACATGCTAGTACAAACAGATGAACCCTATGAATTTAGCTACAGGGACAGGTGTGCCCCACGCCATAACATGGCTTGTTGGTGGTTAAACATGCAAAACTCTTGCATCTAATCAGAACAGCAACAAAGTGTCCCAATCCACATGGTGCAGCTTGTGGCACCCCACTCCACCAACACCAAAGGAGTACATTGGCTACTAATACAGAGGGTCTTAGGTGCACTGACTGATAACACAGGCAGGAAGCCAGTGAGTAGGGAGAGCTTTTAGAGGAAAGAATGTGTGTGTTACACTTCCATAATGAGGCTGGTGCACTGCACCTATGTGTGATCAGGAGGATACATAAAGAATACAAATTTATGCAGATATGACTTACATTTATCTTAAAACTAGAGAGACCTTGGAAAACTACAGAAATCTATGGAATGACTTTCCAGTATGAATTGAAATATAAACAAATTTCCTGGAAGATTCCTTCCCCCCAAAGCTGCATATAAAATCAAAAATAACTGAAATAAATAACAAAATAGCAATTAGAGAGAGATGGCTTTCATCTGTTGCATTCCTGAAGGATCAATGGAGGACCTGTTTGATTTCATAGGCATAAGGTTTGACATTCAGAATGTGTACCTTTTCCCACCTGCAAGATAAACTAGTGCAAGAATAGCAAAAGAAATCTGGCCATTATATTTCCTCCATGATTGCTTGGCTCAGCAAAAACGTTACGCCAATATGTGATGTTGATGCAGTCTAAGGACCCTTGGCATAAATCTACTGTTATAGACTGTCATAAGACAGTCACAGGTCGGAGCTGCTCCAACTGGGTTTCCAAGGTAGTTCGTTCTTTGTGAACTTCCTAAAGAATACAAAAAATGCAAAACAATTATAGTGTAGGGACAAATTTAAAAAATAATGTATTTTCAAGCTGGAGATTTATGAATTCTGCCGATACAACAGTTCTGTAGTTAATACAGAATTTCCCCCCCCCCAAGAAAACAACAGACTGCTTCTCCAAATCTTGGCTTTTTAGGTCTATCAGGATTGTAATATAGTGGAATCCTAAGCAGAGTTATACCTGTCTAACTTTACTGAAGTCAATGGATGAAGAAAAGTGTTCTAGTAATATCCCCCACCCCCGCATCTAGAATGAGGCCCACTGGGATTCAGATACTTCCGAATATTAACACTGCAATGTATTAAGCAGGCTCAATAAGATACTTATTAGAGTATGGAAGTCTTCCATTGATTAAAGTGTATTCCTTACCTTTAGCTGCTGCTGCAGTTCACTGTTTAACCTAGCGAGCACCGCATTAGCTTCTTTGTTTTTACGAATAGCTGTCTGAATAGCTTTCTTCTGTTTTGAGGATTGTCTGCAAGACAAACCACCTTCAGTCAACGGGGCTGTCCTGTTTATTGACATAAGGACATACGATGCTGATTTTTAAGACTTAAAAGAATGATAAAAATTAACATTCACTAGAAGAAGCTGCTGTGAACAGAAATGAGGACTGATGAAAACAAATGTGCGCTACTTAATCTATTGGTTAGTAAACTGAAAGGAAGGAAGATCTTTATTGGCATTTCACAATGCAGTTGTAGTATCTGCTTGAAACCTGAATTTACTGTAGGTTAATCCTATCTTACAGCACTCTCCTTGAGATCAATTGCAATGGAGATTCTCTGATCCAACTTTATAGCGGAAGTAGTAGATAACATTGCACAATATGATGTGGTCAGTTTCTTTTGGATCAATCTGCCATACCTAAGCCAATAAGAGCTGTCACTTACTTATCCTGCCTTTCAACACAGAACTCTCAAAAGAGCTGAGGGGCAATCACCTTTGACAGATCATTATTGGCCCAGAAAACTTCTGTATTTTCCAGACAGACTGGGCTGCAGCAATAAGGGGTTACTTAGCACAAATCCCCTGCCCCATCTTGCCTGAGCTCTTGATCCATTCATAGAAAAGGTTTGCACAAGAAGGGAGAGGGAGATGCTTGCTAATTTCCCCTTCAGCTGCGCCCCCCCCCCCCCGTTGGTAGAAAGGGTAGAAAGTGCCGTCAAGTCCCAGCTGACTTATGGTGACCCCTCATTGGGTTTTCAAGGCAAGAGACATTCAGAGGTGGTTTGCCATTGCTTGCCTTTGTATAACAACCCTGGACTTCCTTGGTGGTTTCCCATCCAAATACTAAGATTGGGCCAGCCTGGGCTATCCAGGTCAAGGGCCCCTCATGTAATACCACTATTTGTTTCTGAGGGTTCTTTGACTATTGGGAGCAGGTTTTCAGGAGGGCATACAGGGGAAAAGAGGACGGATCCATCTGTGAGTTCATTCCATCACGGTTCATTGTTGCTAGTATATAAGGACATGAGTGACTGAGGAGGAATCAAAAGGAAAATGCTCTCCCCGCCCCCCAACTCACTTATCTTTTTAATTCCCCAGCTTTTCCTCTTGCCCAAGGACAAGTACCAAGGAAACTGGGATTCAGGCCTGGTTTACATATGCTGGAGAATGAGGTGGCAGAATGTAATGGACCTCTGGACCCTAGAAGATGGATTCAGACTTTGAATATTCCTGCATATTAAAAAAACCCTCAGTGCAAACATAAAACTAGCACAGCATGGAAAAGGCTTCTGTCCTCATTTGCTAGCCATACTTATTTCCTGTTTGCACTGAGCTTTTTGCATAGGAAAATATTCCAAAAGTGATCCTCCACTACCCTGCAAGTTTGGAGCCTCTCCCTCAAACCACCTCCCCTCCAGCCCCCAGAAATTCGGCGGCAATTTGGTGGCACACCGATTCAGATAAGAGAATCTGAATCGGCCCGCAGCAGCCCAAAAGGGGCCCGAATGGGCCATTTTCGGGGGGTGCATTCGGTTCAGACGAACCGAATGCACATCCCTAATCCTCAGGTTTCTCTTGGGGTAAAGAAGGAAACAATCCTAATAGCTACTGGAATTACTGTCTGTGTGTCCTCTTCAAGGACTCCATGGCAATGTATAGCACATGTGGAGACTTAATTTTTTCCCCCTTACTATTTTTGCATCTCCCTCAATTGTATGTGTGGGGAGTGAAGATAATTATTTCTGCACACCTGCAGGTTCCCAAAATTATGCAGAAACAACCCTTGTGCTTGAGGCCACTGAGCTGCTTTCATTATCCATACAGCAGATATCCCTACCTATAATAGTAATGGGCCTTTGTAATAAATCCCACCACCCCTACTATTTTCTTCTGGAATCTTTATGTAGATATCCTGGCTGCTGTACCTTATTTTTGTTAATCTTCAGTGTTATCATTTCAGCTTGTATGCAGCAGCAAGGAAAGTGGAGGTGCAATTCACTGCACGTTTCCTTTCTTTGCTTCTTTATAACATGCAAATGAGCCCTAAATTACGATGTCACAAACTGAAAGAGAACTTCCTGCAGATGATCCAGTGGACATTGTACACCCATCTGTTCCACTTTTAAGAAGTGAATGTTAGCAATTTTCCTCTTTAAAGAAAATCACGAAGCAGGAAAAATGGGGGGGGGGGAACGCAAGCTAGGTAAGCAGAATTATTTTTAAAAGAGGCCATTTATGGCTTTCTGTAAAGTGTTAGCAGCTCTTAAATGACAATGTGATCCAAGACAGATACATTATTTTAAAAACAGCAGAAAGTAGCTCACATAAAAATTCAGTTAGTTTTTTTCCTCTAAAATAGAGTTGACAACTTGATCTTTGGAGCAGAACCCCAATGCTGTTCCTGAATGCCTCCCTCAAAGTCTCTCCTTTCCCATCTCCCACCTCCTCCAATACCCTAGTGGACAGGAACAAACAGTAGGTACCTACTTGACCACTAGCCTTCTCAAAACAGGACTAATTTTTATGGAAGAGTCACCCTGGCTCCCCAAGAAACTCTGTTCCACTTGCAGATCCTTGAAGAATCTTGGAAAGAGTTCCAGCCTTCCACACTGTTTGCCAGGAAATACATACTTCAGAAGGGTGTGGCTTCCATCATTACTTTTCAGGCTTCTGCATGGATTAGAAAACTATTTGTTCTCTGAATGGATTCAAGAGACAGGAAGCTGTTTCTGTATTGTACTGTAAGGGCTCTAAGAATTTTTCTTTTTTAACAACTGGAAATTATGGACTAAGAGACTGGGAGGGATACTGAATTCCTCTGTTCAATCTCCCACCAGAGACTAGGATCTTCTGTCCACATCTATGCCACAGATTAACCTTCACCTACAGATAGCTGCTTAGTTTATCCTCTAGAGAAGGATATTTTGAGGGCTTAGCTATTCTTGTGATGGCTCTGTGTGTTTTAAAGAAGCAGCCGAGCAAGCAAGTTGCGTGCACAGGCCTGAAGCCACAGTGGGGCATTTGGGGATGAAGCCCTACCATGGATGAGCCGTGCCTCACCCCAGGAGGATGCCAGACCCCCTCAGACCCCACCCCTGCTGCGCCACACTCCTTACCTCTGCCCCTCCATGGCCTCACCAGTTCTTCCTGGGAAGCTGCCCTGCCTCTTTTGGTCAGTGGGCAGTGAAACTGACCAGAAGCAACAGGGCAGCTTCCCTTTCCTTCCCCAGCCTCCCTTCCACCATGGGGGGGAAGTGCTGCAGAAGGGGGGGGGGGAGAGAGAGAGAGAGAGAGAGAGAGAGAAGGAAGGAAAGGGAAGCTGCCCTGCTGCTTCTGGTCAGTTTCACTCCTCTCCAATCAGCTGTTATGTTTAACAGCTGGTTGGAGAGAAACTGACCAGAAGTGGCAGGGGGGCTCTGGAAGGGAAGGCACCTAAGTGACCTCCCCCCCAAAAAATTTTTTTTCTGGCTATGGGGCTGTGTATGTGCTATTTCCTTATCTTATGCTTGTCCATTTCCAAGTTTGGATAGAAAGCACAGTAAAAGAGAATGCAGCTCTTCCCCACACAGCTTCTTTAGAGTATGTGAAACAGCCACTGTATGCTAGCACAAGGCCCAAACCCTCTCACAGGTCGAATCTGCATTTGCATTTTTAAATCAGTTTCGTGCGGCTGTGACGCCGTCTTTCTCTATGCTTATTTGAATGTTGTTTGGAGAAGATTCTTTTAAAGCAGTGGGGAGGCGCAATGACAGTGGAGCCGCCACAAGAAGGCGATAAACATATGTGGACTTGCAAAAGTATGCTAGCACTGTTGAGGTGTGAAAACGAAACCAAATGTAGACATCTTTTTTGAAGACGGAGTCAGATGGCTGGGGCACCGGTGGGACAAATGCAGATTCGACCACAGTTTCTTGTGATGTAACCCAAGAATGCCTCTTTACTTTGGGACTGAATGGTGGGGCTTGATGGGAGCCAAGGAAGATGCTATATTTTTAGTGGGAGAAAGTTCCTGATTCTCCAGCATCTGGCCTTCAGGTCGGAATTTCCTGCGGACTGGTTTTGAGGGTGGCTGGGTAAGCAAAACCTCCTGTGAAGAAAAAAGAAAGGTTATTCTTGATGATCTGTTAGATTCCAGTTCAGGTTTTATTGTAGTATTTTTTCCCTGTTACAAAAATTCTCCTTGTGGGGAGGGCTTGTTTTTTTCAAATGTCTATCCATAACACAGCATCTACTAGTATCACCTACCAGAATATTATTTTCTGCCAATCCATCATTGTGAACAAGAGTTACCCCCAGACCCTGCATTTATGCAGTTAAGTCCTGCTTATTTCAGTAGGCCTTGACACACAGGCATGGTTCCTACTGGAGTTTGTTTTCAAATGTAACAACATCCCAATGCTGATTTAAAACTTAGAACTAGCTATGGTTCACTGCAATAAGGGAAAACAACAACAACAATGGAAAAGAGGATTGGCTCTGTGAACTCATAAGAAGCACATATTGATAGAAGGAAACTCTTGATGATCAAAAAAGCTAGCTTTGTAGCTGGAATTATTTTAATTATGTTCTAGACTAGGCCATTATTAAAGCTTCTAGTCCAGGCATGTCCAACTTCGAACAGGTAGTGATCTATTTTTTCCGGCCAAAAGTGCCGGTGATCTACCACCATGAAAATAAAGTTTCAAATTAGTTTCAAATTAGATTTTAACCCACTAAAGTTGGGTTCCACTGCCCCCCCTCAATTTATAATGCACCTTCTGTCATTTACTGTTAAGCAAAATAAGCAAAAACAAAACAGAAAGATGAAGATCCAGAAAGAACTGTGAACATTTTTTTTTTTTAAATATATTTATTGGGTTTTTATGCATTAAACAACACACACATAACACAACAACTAACATACATCCCTGCACCTATTAAGCCCTTGTTGTATACTTAGACAAGATCAAACAACACATTTACCTATATATCCATACTGTATACCACCCTTGTTTTCTATACAACCCAGATTAATATAACCATTGTTCCTTCGCTAACTGAATTTTCCATACAATCTGCATTGATTAAACCTCTTTATTCCTTAATCCTCTTGAGGTTAAATTAAGTATAGGTCAAATTTCCACTCTTGTCAATTCTGTGCATTCAATGAAGGGGTTAAATTTATAGATATTTTTCTTTTCTTTCCTTGTTTCCCCCCCCTTTTAACTTTTTATTTTGTTTTTTGTTTTTTTAAATTTTTAATTTTCTCTATTTGAGACTTTAATATTTTTCTAATACTTTATTTGGAGCTTTTTAAACTATCCCTTTTAACCATTTCATGTACTTATGACTAACCTTCTCAAATCTCCTACCATAAATAACCATAAATAACAATAAATATAACAATAAATTTCTTATCCCTTAATTTTACATTCAGACTTTCCCTTAATCATTGTACTCGAATAAATTAAATAATTTAAATAACTTAAACATATTCTAATCATAAATAGTACGTTTTCCCTAAAAAGTATATCACCTAAAAAATATCACCTCACATTTATAAATATCTAAATTTAAATAAACATACCAGATTTCAATTCATTTCATATTCATTTCCCCCAAATCACTTAACAGTACCCTCACTAAATCTCATCATATTACCAATTTACCCCTACACCATTAAACTTATATAATTATTTAACCACCCTTAATAACTTCCCTTATCTTCAGATACTCTTTATTATCGCCTCTAATTTCCCTTAAAATAAATTATAATTACTAATAATAATAAGCATTAAATAATCAATATTCATAAGTACATAGGTTAAAATACAAAGTCCAACATTTCATAAACCAATACATTCCTGGTCAGTCATCCATATAAATATAAATAGATTTAAATAGAAGCATCAATACTTCAGCTCATATACCAACTATGTCCAAGTCAAAACTTCCAGTTCAATCCATAGGCAGAAAGGAGGCATCTAGTTTTCTCTTTCAAATCTCTTTCTCTTCCTCTTACACATTTGCCTTTTATTCTTTTCTCTCAACATGTCCCCATGCCTTCGTTCTTTAAGCACATTTTGCCCTCCATCATTCTTTCTTATCCCATCCATTCTTTTCACAGTTCTAGTCCAGTTTTTCCTTTTGGGCTTCTTTACCTTCCCTTTTTTTGTGGTTCTTTTACTTTTGCCTCGCCCAGGTTTAGAGCGCTGAGCGTGTTCTTGCGGAAGGCTTGCTTTTGATCCTAGTTTTTCCTCTTTAAGTTCTGTTTTATCTTTTGACATCTCTACGTCCTCCTCTCCTCTTTCTTCCTCAACTCTCTCCTTTTTTTCTGTCTTTTCCTCCTCTTCATGGGGCACATTCTCTTTATTACGTTCCTGTTCTTCCACACTCTTAGAATCTACCGGTATGCCATAATCCTTTTTTATTTCCACAAACGCCTCCTGGACCCCTCTCCGCACCGCCTCTCTTATCCTTCTGATAAATCTCTCCATTTCTGTCTCTCCCCTTTCAAACTCCTCTGCTCGTTCCTCCTGCTTTCCTTCCATTAGCTCCATTTCTCTCCAACAACACCGAATCCCTATCAACAATATCTTTTTTCTTTTCCACCAAGTCACTCCCGATTCACACAATCAAATTCCACTCACAGTTTCTTATAACTTTTCTTCCCTCCTCCAAAATAAGTATTTGTAAGTCCGTCCCTTTCAGTTCGCCGGCCGCTTTTGTTTACCTGTTTGGGCTTTACCGTCTGGAGGGCTCATCCGTTATTCCGTCAAAAAGTAATTTTTGCCTCAATACATCTGTTTGTTCTTAAGTTCAATCAACACCTTATCTCTTCTTACGTTGCAAACAATTCTCTCTCTTTTTTTCCCCACCCGTGCAGATTTAAAAACTCCAGCGGCTGCGGCTTTGCAAAATCATGGCGGCCATGTTTGCTCCGTCGTCAGTCCCTGCTTCTGGGGCGTTTTCTGGGCACCCCCCGCATTGCCGATTGCGGGGGGGTCAAAAAACATTTTTTATTTTTTTATTGAGTTATAACTTTCTTTAACTGTCTCAATAACTCTCTTTAACTTTTATTCAGAGTTATTTGTGTTAAATGTAGGTCAAGTATTGATCCAGGCTGATCTTGCGCAATCTTTAAAACTTCGCTCTTGCTTATTAGTGAGACCATTAGTGAGACCAAGTGGGGCTGGTGATCTACCTCTGACCCCTCCGCGATCTACTGGTAGATCGCGATCTACCTGTTGGACATACCTGTTCTAGTCCATGCATTGGTAACTTTAAAACATACATACTTGGAAGGGAAACAGCACACCATCTCATAAGTTATAACGGCATGTGCAATGAAAGCCCTTCCTGTTGATTGGGACTGGTGCCGTAAACCTGAAGTTGTTGCGTATTTATTTTATGCAGTCGAGAATGATGCCTTCCTTTGAAACTGTGCTTCTGTCGTATGGGTATTTCTAGGACAGAACGCACCTACGTACCTGGCAAAACATGCTTCTTTTCTCAGAAGATGCATTTGTGTCAGTCACTGTGTGGAATGGGCTTGTGACTCTTTCACAGGGACCAAGAGGATACTTCTCATGATGTGAGCATAAGATAACCAGCACTCTCTCATTCAGACATACCTTGTGCATTTTCAAGCTTTATTCATTATTTTTAATATTCATCAGTTTGAAAGTAGTGGTCCAATAAAAATATTTTGAATAATGGCATTACCATGAAGGGAAACACAATGCTCATTTCCTGGAAAATAATTAAGTAGCAACAGGAATTTTCTGTATTAAAGAATCAAGTTATTTAAGAACATAAGCAGTGAGTATATTTGATGTACCTAAGGTTCTGATCTCTCTTCTGCAAGTTCAATATCAGTTCACATCCTCTTAACTAGAAACAGGCAGGCACTAGCACCACCAAGTACATCTCAAAACTGATTTTTTCCCCTTCATGCTAATGCCGCAGTCCTTTGAGAGCACCTCTTTACTCTTCTAGATCTTTTCACACAGTTGCTTTGTAACAACCAATTGAAGTTCCCATCACTTTCTTAGGTACTATAGGCTTTTTTCAGGCAGCCCACCTATTTCGTTTCTGGAACTGGTTACTAACTTTTCCCCCTGTCATTTCAGACAGACCCGTTTTAGTAACCGGCTGCTAACGGAATATATTTACCTGTTCATACAATGCCAGTTGTCTCATGTTTAGGAAGCATACCTGAGGCATAGTTGACGCAAACTGCTTTCCTTCCGTCTTCAATCCCTTCTTCCGGATCTGAATTGCTATGGTGGGCTGTGTAAAATGCCCCACAGCGCCTCCTCTAGTGACAGGTTTTTCATGCCCTTTTTCGCCCCTTGTGGGCGATCTTTCCTCGTTTTTTAAAAAATGTTCTTTTGGGAGTGCTGTGACACTGAAACAGGTCGTCAAATCAGTGCAATAGCACCACATTTGTGATGCCTACACTCTGTTGAGTTACATGCGATTGCTTCATCTGTCACCTGGAAACAAGGATCTCATTGGATAGCAGATCAGGCCATCAGAGATTGGTGTGACAGCCGTTGCTTAACCCTTCCACGCTCACATGTGAGTGAGGGGAAAGTGATGGGTGTTTTCCCTCCTTGACATTTATACCTGATCCAGCTTGCTACAAGTCACTCCCTAGCCAATAGGCTCTGGCCATGGATGGATGCACATCAGGCTGGGATAGCAACATCTGTCTCACCACTCACTGATGCCCTGATCTCCCGCCTAAACCTGCTGTCTTATGAACAACATGTCTCGAGGTGGCAACAACTCCTGCATCAACTACTAGAAACCCATCACTATCTAAAGACCACTTTATAATGGGAAATGAAAGGCTTCACCTTTTTTACTGGGCTGCTTTCTTCTACCTGTGATGAGGCTCTGGTGGCTGGCAAATGTCCTTCTATCTCAGATTCTTGCTCCATCTATAACAATATGCAAGGAATCAATACACAAACAGGAATAATCTATATAAAAATCAGTTTCTATCATTCCATCAACTCTTACAGTGACCAAGAAATAGGGCAGGGCTTTACAGACAGGACTGGACTTGATTTTCAAAAGCTTGAGTCTCAATAGTAGTTCATCCCTCCCCTATGCCAGAGAGATCACAGAAGCACCTCTTTCTCCCATATAAGTAAATAGTTACCATTCACTCCAGTGTAACCCCCCCAAAAAACCCCAACAACCATATCCCTGACTCTAGAAGATCTAACCCCCCGTGAATGGGATCCCACAGGGAAACAAACAAAAAGAAAGGTATATGAGTATACAGTACTGTATTCCCTTTCTCCCAAGAGTTCCATACACTCCAGCATTTCATAGATGAAAATAACTACATTCTAGGCTGAGGTCTAGTGGATAACACTGGGGCCAATACAAACCAGATTAATAACAAGAAGTTGGCTACTAAAAGTGCAATGGAGCAGGTGGCTTCATGTGAATAAGTAATGAGGCTAGCCACAGTTTGCAAGATGAGTCAAATACATGAGAAACATGTGCATTGTTTATCATCATCATCATCTGGCATTGTGTGTAGTACAGCCAGGAGAGGTTCTAGCTCTTTTAGCATTATGCACCACTAGATGGCAAGCTAAATTTGTTTTTAAGGCATTTCAGAGGTGGTTTGCCACTGCCCGCCTCTGCGTCACGACGACCCTGGTATTCCTTAGGTTGCCCTTCCAAATACTAGCCAAGGCCGACCCTGCTTAGTTGCCAATAGGCTTCCCAAGTCCCCCCGGGGGGCGGGGAAACCCCCGCCCCAGAGGCCCGTTCCCCGCCGCTGGCGGATCGGGCCCCGGGGGAAACCCCACCCTGACGTGTGCATCACCCAGAAGTGACGCGACCATGCCAGGCATGCTGGGGGCGGGGGCACGGTCATCCGAGGGAAAACTATATGGTTTTCCCTCGGATGGTCATGGCCCCACCCCCAGTGTGCCCGGTGTCCTAACGTCACTTCCGGGTGACGTGCGTGCGGCGTGCACGCACCACTCGCCGGACGGGAGTCCCCCGCCGCGGTGATTTTTCAACTTGGCAACCCTAGCTGCCAAGACCTGATGAGATTGGACTAATATTGTATTGTATTAGAAGGCACTAGCTCCATTTTATAGATGAGATGCAGTAACACAGTGACTAACCCAAGATCAGTCAGCAATCCAAAACAATGAATTAGCAGAAGCAATGAATAAGAATGGTTCTGTGTGTTTCCTTTACCACTGAGTAGCTTTAGCTCTCTGTCCTTAAATACTTAGAATTAAGAAGCAGGGCTTAGAGTTACAGCGTATCTCCTATACACATTTAAGTTTCAGCACCTCTCTTTAGAAGTGCTAATCCTGCCTCCAGTGTCAAACAACAATTAGAAAGCACACATCTGTTGATCTCCAGTAATCCTGTTTTCATCCTTGCCTTCTAGCAACTCTGCACAAAAACTCCTTTGCCAACCCTGCCCCCCCCAAAAAAGGTAAGCACTCTACACCTCTGAGCATGCATAAAGCTCTGGATTCCATCACAGGGATCGAGCCACAGACCCTTCCTTCTATACATACATCATCTTGGTTTCTCCTTTTCCTTTAAACACCACCTACCATGTTTTAGCAGCCCCATTCACAAATTAATGTGGTGGTATGAAAAAAATTACTAGCACAGTGGAATGTCTGTTGTTAGTTTATCTATTTTATCCGTAAATTGAAGGAACAGGGAGAAGGACAAACCAACTGCTTCCCCCCAAATTTCCTGCCTTCCATTCTTCACTCTTGCCAGTGCGGTATAGTGGTTAATGTGTTGAACAGGAACCGTGTGTGTGTGTGTGTGTGTGTGTTAGGTTTGATTCCCCACTCTGCCATGGAAGCTGGCTGGGTGACCTGGGGCCAGTCACACACCCTCAGCCTAACCTACTTCACAGGGTTGTTACGAGGATAAAAATCCAGGAGAGGAGAATGACGTAAGTCACTTTTGGTCCCCATTGGGGAGGAAATTGGGGTATAAATAAAGTAAATAAAAAACATAAAATACAACTTCAGCTGTAGCTCCCTTGGCTATTCCACAAATTCAGGGGGTTAGGAAAGGCAGAGAGAACTAATAAATATTAAACAAATCTAATTTACATTTAACATTAATGTTTGGGGGAGGGAAAAATCAGCAGTTGCATTTTAAAGAATACATTTTATGCCAGTTTATTTGCTTGCCTCTAGGAGGTCAATTATTATGATTTATTTATATATAACATTGGTTGGCATTCCCTTGTGAGATCTGCTCCCTGTACTTCATCTCTAACTGCCATTGGCACACAAAGTAGAAATAGCAACTATTATAGCTGCTTCTTTAAAATCAGGACACATTCAAAGTTTTCCCAACAAAATTGGGACAGGTGGAAGGCAAAGGGTTCTTGCTATAGACAAGCTTCCCCTCCACGTATACTTTACAAAGAAGGGCATTTGGTCAGAGAATCATAAAGACAATAGATGCAGTCCAAACACTGCTGTTATGCTCCCTCCCCCCTTTGTAAAGCAGTTTGTGTACAGAGTAAATGTTGCATAACAGCAGTGCTTGGTCGATTGTACCTGAAAGAAATAAACAATGAACAGGAAGTCACTACAGCAATTTTACCTGTGAAAAGCATTGTTAATGGGCATAAGTTTTTTCCCCCCATCATATTATTTCCAGTAACAGCTTAAATGACTGACATTTGTAGACTCCATTGTCTTAGGGCTATAACCCTATGCACAGGCAGTTCCACTTAATTCCATGATGGGGTTTGCTTCCAGATGACTAATAGGTAGCTTTAGGACTGTAGTATTAGTATACAACAGCTAAAATAACCAAAATATATAGGGGGGAGCACTGTAGGGGAAAATAATGGGATACTCAAACAAACGGCTAGTACTTAAAACTCTGATGACCAACAGACATTCGCTATGTGAAAAAGTTGTCAGCAAACATGCCAAAAATGAAAATAAAATTCTTATGAAAAGCTAGCCAACTTCACTATAATCTTTCTTCCTGCTTATGTAAAGGATGAATGCAAAGGTATAGAAGAGAAAGTTTATAAAGCCTGACAACAGCTCCTGGAATAGCTTATGGATATGCATATTAAACACAAAAACTGGATGTTCCTGATTCTCTAATAGTATTTAAACTGCTAAAGAAACATAAGAACATAAGAGAAGCCAATGTTGGATCAGGCCAATGACCCATCTAGTCCAACACTCTGTCACACAGTGGCCAAAAATACCAGGTGCCATCAGGAGGTCCAGCAGTGGGGCCAAGACACTAGAAGCCCTCCCACTGTTGCCCCCCCAAAGCACCATGAATACAGTGCATCACTTGCCCCAACTAGTTACATAGATTGTGTTGTATATTTTACTGTAATCAGTCTAATTCTCAACATGGCCCCATCTGTGGATACTTAAACCAGAGACTTTAACAATGAACAGAAAAGCCAGATCTTTGTAGAAACCTGAGAAAAGCCCAAGGTTTCCTGAATGATCTGAGATCTAAAGAAAAAAAATACATTGGAGGGGGATAAACCCCACAAAATAACAGAAACTGTGCCTCCACCTTTTAGAAATGAATACCCTCTGAGATATCAGCGGCCACTGTGGGGTTGCTAGGCAACCACAACAAGATTGCCAGCCTTTAAACCTTGCTTTCTGTCATTCAAAGGGAGAAGGAGGGGACAAGCCTTCCAGTCCAGCCTGTCAGGAATCCCTGCCTACTCGCGAAAAGGCCAACCCATGGCAGAACGAAAAGGGCGATACCGCAACCTGGGGGACAGGGCGAGCACGAGCCAACAACAGACCTACCTGGAGAAAGCAACTAGAGGAGGACGAACACCGAGAAGAGGAGATCGGCAGACAGGACCAACCAGAGAAGACGCCAGGAGAAATCAAGGGAAAGCCTTGTGGCTTTAAGTGGGAGGGGTGGAATTTAAAAGGAATAAAGATGTCCGAAACCTCATCCGGTGAGGAAGAGGTTAGCATGAACGCAAAGACCTGATCAGGTGTGCTGTAACACTGATAGGGAGCTTTCATGCTGATAAAAGGGCGTCACCACCTTGAAGAGGCTCTCTTCCGAGTGACTAACCCGAGTTCTGAGGATTGAGAACGGACAGCTGTTTCCTGATTCCCCGCTTCCACTCTGAGTTCTAAACCCCTAGAAGTGTCGGATGTGACACAGCCATGCCCTCCCCCAGTCCTGGAGAGAGGAATCACTGGAGCCAGGCCCAGCAGCAATCACCAGGCAAACTGCTACTGTGCACTTTGCATGACTTACCCAGGTCCAGTGGCAGCTACCAGATGACAAAATCCCACATGACTCGGAGCAGCCTCCACCAAACTTGCGCAACTTGGCCAAGTCTGGCAGTGGCCACCACACAAGCAACTTGTTACCATATGATTTTTTGCGCCTTGGCCAGATGTTCCCAGAGAGAGTCTGGCAAGGGGAGGGAGGGAAGGTGTCTAGGACTAGCCACAGTGCCTCTCAAAAGACGAAGAGTCATTGTGGTGGAATAGTTAGACGGTCTGACCAGAATCTGGGAGACCTAGGTTCAAATCCCTAGTCTGCCACAGAAATTTGCAGGGTGACTTTGGGCCAATCACTTTCTCTCGGCCTAATCTACTTGACAGGGTTGTTGTGAGGATAAAATAGAGGACTGGAGAATAATATAATCTCCTCTTGACCCCCAGTGAATCAACTGACATTCACGTGCTTATTCAAAAGCTTTTATTCTCTGACAGAAAATAAGGTCAGCGAATTTGGTGAGATGGCAAAATAGAAAGGGGAAGTATGGTGGTCTATGATCAACTCTATTAGATTTCAGAGAAAAGGCTTGGAATGCAGTGAAGCAGTTAGACAGAAGAGGGTAGAGAGACTGATGGTACTTAGTTAAAAGCATGGAGAACGAAGCCTGGTTTTCCCAGGCATCTTCCCCCCCTTCTTTCCCAATTTATTGCAACTGGCTAACAGCAAACAATCTTCATACCTGGTGAGACTTTGATAGCAGCTTGGCAATGAAAGGTGGCTCAAGATAGCATCTAGCGATTCTGCCCAAAGGTAGGAAAGGAGGCAAGCAGCAAACTAACTGGGATTTTTATGAACAAAATGTGCTCTGTTATATACATCTGATAGACTACTCAGAGATGTTTAAACAAACCACAATTTATTGTAAATTCTCAGTGCAGGCACTGGGGTCGATCCAAATCCTTATCTTCCTCTTCCCATAGAAGCCCCAAGAAAAGCCAATAAAAAGTCAGTTCTGGGGGACAGGGGAGCCCTGTGGACTCAAGTATCAGGTTGCATGGAAGGCTACAATTAAGTGGGGGACTGGGCAGTGAAACTGCTCCTCGTGCAGGAACAGAAAGTTTGCTCCACCAATATTTTTCCTGCAATTGAAGAGGGTGGTGTGCGGTCATTTCACCCAAGCCTCTCCCCTTACTAAGGATGCTAACCTCCAGATGGAGCCTGGAGATCTCCTGGAATTATAACTGATTTAAAGATGACAGAAATCAGTTCCCCAGGAGAAAATGGCTGCTTTGGAGGGTGGACTGCATGCCATTATACCCCACTGAGGACCCTCCACTCTCCAAACTCTGTCCTCACCAGGCTACAGTCCCAGATCCTCAGGGATTTCCCTACTCTGAGTTGACAGCCCTACCCTCTACTTTGTTCAGTAGCCTTCCCCAACCCCCAGTACTGCCTTTTCCCCGGTATTTTGTGTCTGTGAGTATATGCCTGGACGCAGGTTTTTTTTGTAGATAAAGCCCAGCAGGAACTCATTAGCATAATAGGCCACACCCAACAGCAGGAACTCATTAGCATATTAGGCCACACCCCTGCCAGCACAGCTCATTGGCATATTAGGCCACACCCCATGTTACCAGAAGTGTGCTCATCCAGCCACACCCACCTTTTGCTTCTTATTCTGCTTACCTTGTTTGTTGTCAAAACCCAGGGTTTTTTTGTAGCAGGAACTCCTTTGCATGTTAGGCCACACACCCCTAATGTAGCCAATCCTAATGAGTTTCTGCTCTTGGGTGTGGCCTATTATGCTAATGAGTTCCTGATAGGCGTGGCCAACTTGGAAGCCAGCCGGAACTCCGTTCCTGTGCGTTCCTGCCCCAAAATAGCCCTGCCTAGAAGTCATGCTTGACTTCTGGTGACCCCTAGTGGGGCTTGGACATTTCAAAGAGGTGGCTTGCTACTGCCTGCCTCTGTGTCCTGGCCCTGGTATTCCTTGGAGGTCTTCCATCCGAGTACTTGCCAGGGCCAACCCCTCTTAGCTGCTGAGATCTGTCTCGGCCGGGCTTGCCTGGGCTGTCTAGGTCAGGGCAGCACTGGCTTTTTGAGGGTTACAGTGTATGGCTGTGAGAAGCAGAACTGGAAGATCTACCTCTGCAAGTACCTTATGCTTGCAGTTTGTAGGACTCAACTGATTTTTTTTTAATTCGGATGATATTTCTATATAAGAAAACAGTAATATGAGAACTAGCCCTATGTTTTAACATATCAGAACCTGAGAAAAGATGTATCAATACTAGTACTGGTAATTATTATTATTATTATTTAAAAAAAATATGTTATTGATAGTGAGCCTGTCTCATGAACAGTCAAACTCAAAGCAGATTATTCTATTTAGTGGCATACTTAACATTTTGTTGTTAAAACTTTTGTTGTTAAAACCATTGATCAGTGAACTGTAGATGTGTTGTTGTTGTTGTTGTTGTTCAGTCGCACAGTTGAGTCCGACTCTTCGCAAACCCATGGACCAGATCACGCCAGATGTGTAATGTAACTTAAAAATTTCAGCACAAGCACTCTGTCCTAGATAGCCCAGGCAAGCCCGATGTTGTCAGATCTTGGAAGCTAAGCAGGGTCGACTCTTGCAAATACTTGGATGGGAGACCTCCTTGGAATACCAAAGGAGGGAGGTGGGCTTTATTCAGCCACCTCTCTGAATATCTTCCAGGTCCCCATTAGGGGTCAGTCACCAGAGGTCACCATGACTTCCAGGTGCGCACCCACACATGTACACATATATAACAAAATTCCAGCGCAAGCAAAATCGCTGTTTCAAAGTGAAGTTAGGAAAAGAGGATAGGTCTGCCAGGGATGATGCTATTCTAAAAATAAGGTGATCAAGCAAGATTTAACCCATTTCATATACAGCTTCAGTATATGAAGGAGAGCCAGTTTGGTGTAGTGGTTAAGTGCACGGACTAATCTGGGAGAACCGGGTTTGATTCCCCACTCCTCCACTTGCACCTGGCTGGATGACCTTGGGCAAGCTGTAGCTCTGATAAGAGCTGTTCTTGAAAAAAAGCAGTTTCTGTCAAGAGCTCTCTCAGCCCCACCTACCTCACGGGGTGTCTGTTGTGGGGAGGGGAAGGGAAAGGAGTTTGTAAGCCGCTCTGAGACTCCCTTGGGTAGTGAAGGGCGGGGTATACATCCAACCACCACCACCACCTCCTCCTCCTCCTCCTCCTTCAAAAAGTGTGTGTGCAGCATGGTGCTACCATATTTTTCGGACCATAAGACGCACCTGACCATAAGACGCACCTAGTTTTAGAGGAGGAAAACAGGGAAAAAAATATTCTGAACCCTGGGGCTCAGTATTCGGTCCATAAGATGCACACACTTTTCCCCTCACTTTTTTTGGAAGAAAAAGTGCGTCTTATGGTCCAAAAAATACGGTAATTCTTACATTGTACTGTATGCTAAAACTGAAGTGCAGGCAGACTTCAAAACAAAGCACTGTGTTTTTTATCTAAAAACTCAACCTTTAAAAGAACTGGGCAGGGGAATAATCTTTCTTGGCATGCCTTGTTGGGACAATCTTTTTCATGTATCTGGAAGGGAACGTATGCCTTGTGTAGGAATTAAACACCCCCTTCCCCTGCATTTTTACAGTCCCTTGGTGTCAATTGGGTTTCAGTGTAATATCATACTGTTACTACGTTAGGACAATACAAGTGGCAAGTATTTTTCTCTGCTCTCCTGATTAGCATTTGAAGAGTCCCTGAGATGTTCTCTCCCCTTACACCAAGCAACAAGAGGCCAATTAGTTTTTTAAATGCCTATGATCACAATGGGACATCCAGTACCTTCCATTACCAAAGTATTCAAGCACCAAGTTACTCTGGAGCAGAGCTATGCAAATGTGCCTTCTTTTTTTAGAGTGCAGTATTGCACTATTCTTGAACAGCAATATGCATCCACCAATTTTTTAAAAAGAAGTGAGCAGAGAATCATGACGCTGTGTGTGTGTGTGTGAGAGAGAGAGGGTCATAAGCCAATCTGCATCTGGTGTGAAAGAGAAAACATGATTTACAGGGGTGAAAAACTGGATTGCCCTGGGCTATGTGGAATCTCTGTTGCAAGTAAAAATTTAACAATAATTTCACTGGGAGCACGACCATCATGGGAAAAAGCCTCTCATGTGAAATCAGCCCTGCTTAAAGAGAAATGAATATGTTACAACTCTAGTGTAACACAGTACAGGTGCTGACATCACAATTTATACTTGTCTGCAACACAGAATGCATTGTCAGTTGCATAATCATAATTTAATACACACCACAAGTGTAAATTGCACGTGCAGCCATGTATATGTAATAGTCCCAGTATATACTGATACGAACCATACTTAACTACACTGTTAATCTGAAAATGTCTTCAGCATCACAGTGCAGAATCTGGATGATTATTAGAGAACCACTGCTGACAGTCCCAGAGAGCTTTATGGGGTATTTTCTTTTGTGCAAAAGAAAAAGGTCAGGAAGAAAGGATATGGATTGTGGCGAAAAGGCAAGTCAGGAAAAGGGGATAAATCGTTTTAAAAGTGAGACTCCCTAGAGTTGGGATTTTTTTGCCTTCATATTCCAGCCCAGTTTAACAAGCTAACACATCGCAGCTGCACATCTCACCCCCCCACCCTTTCTGTCTATCTTGTGCACTTTCTAGAAGTTGTTCATATCTGTGGGACTCCTAAAAAAGCACTCGGCACTTACACAACTCTGCTTTTCTGAAAAGAAATGGCAAAATGTCTAACGTAACTTTTGTGGTGTTTAAAAGTATCACCCCAACTCCTGACTTACAAAACTGAATAATAAGAGGAACAAAAAGTCTCTCTCCCCTTCCCCAAGCAGTAAGAGGCCAATTAGTTTTTTTAATGTATATGGTCACAATGGGACACCCAACACCGTCCAGCAATAACCATTACCAAAGTATTCAAGCACCGCTATGCAAATGTGCTCTCTTTATTTAGAGTGCAGTATTGCACTATTCTTGAACAGCAATACACATCCACCATTTTTTTTAAAGAAGTGAGCAGAGAATCATGACTGTGTGTGTGTGTATGTGTGAGGGTTATCTGCATCTGGTGTGAAAGAGAAACCATAATTTACAAGGGTGAAAAACTGGATTGCCCTGGGCTGTGTGGAATCTCTGTTGCAAGTAAAAGTTTAACCATAATTTCACTGGGAGCATGACCACCATGGGAATCTCTGCTGCATACACAGTATGGACATGGTCCTAATATCAGCATATGCTCCTAGTTCTGCATTTAGTACTCTTTGACTGTAAGGAAGGCCGAGCGCCGAAGAAGGCCGAGCGCCGCAGAATAGATTCTTTTGAACTATGGTGCTGGAGAAGACTCTTGAGAGTCCCTTGGACTGCAAAAAGATCAAATCAGTCAATCCTAAAAGAAATCAACCCTGACTGTTCCCTGGAAGGCCAGATAATGAAACTGAAGCTCAAATACTTTGGCCACCAAATGAGAAGGGAGAAGACCCTGATGCTGGGAAAGATTGAAGGTCAAAGAAGACGGGGATGGCAAAGGATGAGATGGTTAGACAGTGTCATAGATGCAACGAACATGAAATTGAGCTAACTTCAGAGGATGGCGGAAGACAGGAGGGCCTGGCGGGAGATGATCCATGGGGTCGCGAAGAGTCGGACTCGACTGTGCGACTGAACAACAAGAACAACAACAAATTCTGTGTTGCCTGAGGAGGTCAGGAAGGCTTTTATCTTTCCTCAGAATGTGTAAAAAAGAATTGTTCAGGAGGGCATTTTTACACAGGGACAACAGCTGTAGTTTTTGGTAATTTATTGTATGCATTTCTAATTATTACTGTGTTGTTTTTTTCTAATTTCTGTAGTCCAGTTTTTACATTTCTTATGTCATGTCTTATACTGTTTTATTGCATTGTTTTCTAATTCTGGATTAAAGTCCCATTACAATGTTCACTATATCTTATCTTCCTGTTGCACTGAAAAATTTTGTAATCCACCTTAAGTTTCAGTGAGAAAGGTGGACTATACATGAAGTAAATAAATAAATACTAGCAAATGCAGGAAACTTTCAACCTGGATGAATAACTCTTGACTACTAATGGTAGGGATGGGCACGAACCAGCTGATGAACTAAAGTTCATCACAAATTCTGGCTGGTTCCTGAAGCAACGTTTGCGAACTGAAGAACTGCCACGGACTTTCAAGAATTTTGATGCAGTTCGTAGTAGTTTGGCAAACAGGTCAAACCCTACGCCAAAGGATAAATGGGCACAAATCTGACATCAAGAATCACAAGACAGAGATGCCTGCAAGAGAACACTTCAGCCTTCCCGGACGTTCACTGGGTGACCTCAAAATAGCTGTTTTAATGCAAAGCAACTTCAGGAACACGTTATTTATATTTATTTATTTATTTCTTGGTATTTATATCCCGCTCTCTCCTGCAAGTAGGCTTAGGGTGGGTTACAATACACTAGAAAGGGAAATGGCTGAGTTGTAAGTTATTACAACACTCAGAACAATGGAACCCCCAGGATTTAACAAGGATATTTTTTTAAAATCTCACTACATATACTAACCTAATTTATTCCTTACATCTGTATTCCCACCAATGTCCCAGAAGACCTATACATCCTCGTTATTTTATTTCTTATTTGGAATAGCAGACTGTAATGTTAAGTAATGAATACTAAAATGTAATGTCATTTGGAATGGTAGATTGGAATGTATTTTTCTGGTCTGGGGACAGAGAAGATACACTGCACAGCCAATTGCCCCACCTCAAAGAAGAGGATGCTGTAAGGTTTCCTCCACGCTTGAGAGGAGATGGATGGAGCATGATAGCAGGGTCTCAGTTATTTACTCTCAGCATTCCACAATTAAGCAGGGTACATCTGCCCTTTAATCTCTGATTTTGATATATTTATTTCCTTCACTATGTTTCCCCCCAGAATTAAATCCAAACAAATGGTAACCATATAAACTAAGCTTATTATTCCAGTTTGGCCCTTGCCATCTGTGAAATGACGAAAATGCTATATGCTGATTTGCTGCTCACTGTCTACCTATATGTATGGACTGGTAACTTCCATTTCAATGGATCTGAAGAAGTGTCCATGCAAGGAAAGCTTATACCTTGAATAAAACTTTGTTGGTCTTAAAGGTGCCACTGGACTCAAACCAGTGTCTACTGGTTCAGACCAACACAGCTACCCCACCTGAATCCTTCTGATAACAGTATGTTTTCTCATTAGAACGTACTCCACTGTGGAATGTACAGTTGAAATCCATGCTGGACTCTGCTACGTAGAAAGTCTCATTCAAGAAATATTCTTGTAATGAAAAAAGATTAGAGATAAGTATAAGGAACACAGATTGACTGGTTGCAATGTCCTTAAAGTGCCACCTAGTGGAAACTGCCACAACACTTTATATTAGAATATGCATAAACTGCCATATACACATACGCACACTATGCACATCTAGGAGCCAGTTTGGCGTAGTGGTTAAGAGCGATGGACTTTAATCTGGAGAACTGGATTTGATTCCCCACTCCTCCACATGCAGTCAGCTGGATGACCTTGGGTCAGTCACACGTTCTCTTAGAGCTGTTCTCTCAAGAGCAGTTCTCTCAGAGCTCTCTCAGCCCCACCTACCGCACAGGGTGTTTGTTGTGGGGAGACGAAGAGAAGGTGATTATAAACTACTCTGAGACTCCGAGTGAAGGGTGGGGTATACATCCAACTCTTCTGCTACTACTATTGGTTTGCCTGAAGCTGGCAATTCCAAAGATGGCAGGTACAAACTTAGCCAGTTCAGGAGTGCAGGTGTTTTATATATATACCATGAATTCCAATTAGGAATCTGAGAAATTATAAAGTGAC
>NW_015170275.1:1559376-1580893 GCF_001447785.1 Gekko japonicus | reverse complement strand
GTGAAGAACAAATTTTGTCTAGAAGATTATTAAGAAACAGAATATATGCTTTGAGATAACGGAAAGTTAAAATTGTTTATATGGAAGGTTTGGTTGCTGGTATATCAAAGTTTAGAGTTTGTTTTTGTTAGCGATAAGAAGATTAAGAAGAAATTATGAAAAGGGAGGGGGTGGGAGCACTGTGGGAAGCCAGAAGAAGGGGAGGGGGGAAGGAAAACAAAAGGGGTATGAGATGAATTTAATATTTTTATTGTTAAACGTGATATTCCTCTAATAAAATTGTGTTTAAAAAAACAAAATCAAAGTGACCTAAAGGCAGATTCAGAGATTCTGCTAACAAGCCAGTCATGCACGATTGCATCAGGCACATGCTTTCTTCCCACAACTTGTTCAGGGCGATGGCACACAGCATTTCCCCTATATAGGAAAAAATAAGGCACATGCTGTCATGCGCGAAAATTGTATAAGTGACTATTTTGCTGCAAGTAAACATATTTTATAGTAATCCAATAGCATCAGGCTTTACTGAAGGACAATAGTAACCAAGGAATAGATGCGAGACAGTAGAAATTTAGCAAAATTTTTATTCTTTTATCAATTAGGCAGAATTTCCCCCTTCATTTTTCTAGAGTAGGTGCTTCAAACCCATTTTTCTGCCCAAGTCAGTTTTCCAATGAAATCAAACCTCTTCTCTTTAGTTTGAGAGGCTGGTATGTAGCACAGAGAAACACCTGCTTCTTTTTACAACTTGCCATAGAAACTGACAGTGATAACGCGGAAAGAAAACCTATAGGGATGCAAATGCAACAAGCTGCCAAAAACTCGCTGCACTGCCTCTCTGCAAGCCTCATATTTTGATAAGTCTTTTCTCTTTAGAGCTGTCTGAGAGACTGTGATAAGGCTTGGGGCAAAAACACTAACATATATAAATTGCAAGGTATTTGGTGCTTTTCAAAGTAATGAATACAACCTTGATGGAAATATTCCAGCTTTGCAAAACTAGATGAAAGTAAGATGGAAGGCAAAATGTGTATTCTTCTATAGCTATATTAATAGCAGCATTGTTTAAGAAAAATATGTTCAAAATAGTGAAAAAATCACATTTTCACTGTACCAGAATTTAACAAACCAGTATGACTCAGTAGGAAACAGACGGCCTTCCTCACCCTCATATGTATTTCATTATGCCCTTGTGTATGTTTTAAAACAATATGATAAAATATTAATCCTTACTCTGAAAGAATTCACTTGAACTGTGGATGAGGTGATTAAAGAATGTATGATAAAATGGGCCAAAAAATTTGGCTATAATATTGATCTTGATCATTGGTTGCAAATATGGAAAATAAATGTTAAAATAACAAAATCGGTTTCTTTTAAAGAGAATCTATATAAAATGTTTTATAGGTGGCATATAGCACCAGAGAAATTAGCCAGAATGTACCCTGGAATGTCTGATAAATGTTGAAAATGTAAGATACGTGTGGGAAGCTTTTTTCATGTTTGGTGGAAGTGTAAAGAGGTGATGTTATACTGGAGAAGGGTTCATGAAATGTTACAAAAATATGTTTGATAATGCTACCATTTAAACCTGAAATGTTTTTTACTTAATATTATACCTGATGTAAAAAATAAGAAAGTTAAGCATTTAATTATACATATATAGTTACAGCAGCAAGAATTCTTTATGCTAAGTACTGGAAGATACCAACGGAAAACGAACATTTGACAAAAAAAATGTGAAACAGCCGAAATGGATATATTGTTGGACTTGTTAAAAGACCGAAGTAAACAAAAAGTGAGAGACAACTGGAGACCATTTTATGGCTGGGTGGAAAGAAACTTTGAAGACCACGAACAATAAATAACTTGGAGAAACTCTAACTTGAATGGCATAGAACCTTTTTTCAGGAACCATTACAGAAGATTTTAGTGATCTTATTAAGCGTTACTAGCTTTAGTAAATATTTAAACAAAAGAGATCTGGAAACAAAGAATTAAGATGGAAAATTTGTAACAGCTTTTATAAAAACTTGATGGAACTTCCCTTTATGTTTTATCCCATCCCCTCTACCCTTCCTTTCCTATAATGTGTTAAAACCAAATAAAATTTATATACAAAAAAAAGAAAGAATTCACTTGAACTGTGCTTGGTGTACAGTGCAGTCCTTGATTTGAAGGGGCTTCTAATGCATTTAATACACTGGACTGCTTCAGAGAGAAAAAAATCTGGGAGATTCTCATGGTGACCTACCTAACAAAAGACTTCTACTTTTGCAGCAAGCCATAGTTGGTTATTAAAACCCCCAGATATAAACTGGGGATTTGTACCTTCTCCTACAAAGCTATCTTTCTTTAATGGCTTTCTTAACTCTGCTTATTAGGCATGTAGACATCCTCCTAGACTTTGAAGGTGCCTTTCCTGATCTGCTATATACATTCTATCTCTGTGAGTTTAAATAACTTCGAAGTGTCCTGAAGATATGTTACCCTCTCTACACTCTTCTAACTTCCATTTCACTAATACCCTAGAATCATAGAATCATAAAGTTGGAAGGGACCACCACGGTCATCAAGTCCAACCCCCTGCACAATGCAGGAAATTCACAAATACTTCCTGCTCCACACCCACAGTGACTGTTGTTCCATGCCCAGAAGATGACAAAAAACCTCCAGGATCCCTGGCCAAACTGGCTTGGAGAAAAATTGCTTCCTGACCCCAAGTGGCAATCACCATTTCCCTGGACGTATAAGAAAGGGGCACAAGAACTAAGTACTGAGGCAACCCTTCCTGCCCTCCCTCTCATGATCTGCCTAAGTTCACAGAATCAGCATTTCTGTCAGATAGCCATCAAGCCTCTGTTTGAGAACCTCCAAAGAAGGAGAGTCTACCACCTCCTGAGGAAGCCTGTTCCAACTGAGGAACTGCTGTAACTGTCAGGAAGTGCTTCCTAATGTTTAGCTGAAAACTCTTCTGATTTAATTTCAACCCATTGGTTCTGGCCCACCCTTCTGGGGCAACAGAAAACAACTCTGTACCATCCTCTATATGACAGCCCTTCAAGTACTTGAAGATGGTTATCATATCACCTCTCAGTCATCTCCTCTCCGGGCTAAACATACCCAGCTCCTTCAACCTTTCCTCATAGGAGTTGGTCTCCAGACCCCTCACCATCTTCGTTGCCCTCCCCTTGACATGTTCCACCTTTTCTATATCCTTCTTAAATTGTGGTGCCCAAAACTGAACACAATATTCTAGGTGAGGTCTAAACAGAGCAGAGTAAAGTGGTACTATCACTTTGCATGATCTGGACATTATACTTCTGTTGATACAGCCCTACTTCCTTTGTTAGCAGTTTCCATTTCAGAAATAAAATATGCCCATGTTGTATTTTTTGGCATTATTTTCCATTACATAAATGCTTAATTTAATAGAACACTGTAGTCACTGTGCCCAGATAATTCAACAATGCTTACACCTCACATCAAGTCCTGAGTACCACTCAAGGCTAAGTCCACCGTCACATTCTAAAATGCCCACTATACCTATGGTCTTGTTTAGCACCAAGTGTTACAGCTCCCCAATCACTGGCTTCTGCCTTTTCCATATCAGCATAGATATCTTGTTTCCCAGTTTTTCTTGGCATACATATTTTTTAAATACAGCCCTTTAATGGCTGTCATTTCTTGCACATGGCTACCTCTCTGGAATTTATGATAAGCAAATATGGCAACACTGCTTTGTTATAATAGTTTCTGGTAAGAAACAGAAAAGCAGAGCTTCAGACATTAAAAACTCTCATGAAAATAGCATTATTGTGTAAACACATTCACAGACCTATCGGGAGAAAGATTCACCTATTTCTCTTAGGCAACTCAGCCAAAATATAAAGCTGATCTATCCACTATGAATCAGCTTTAATAGGTACAAATAACTGCTTATGCAAGTATTTTACTGGGTGAGGGGCATCTGAAAATCTCATTCACAAGAAGATGCAGTAGCAGCTGTTATTAGAAAGGCATGTCAGGGATATAGCTGCTTCGGGTCATGGAAGCTGCTGCAAAGGATTGTACACCAATCTCAGTGTAACCCAAATGCCACTCCCCCCTCAACTCTTCCATGCAAAATTAGGACCCTCAGAATAAAGTGCTGCTCAGCTATACAATGTGTACAAATAAAGTACAGCAATTCTAGGTAGTCAATAATACTTAAAAGGACAAGGTGAGGATTACATTAATATAGAAAACCAGTTACAGTGTAAAGAGAGATTAAAAGTGTCATGTTAGGATTTCTGCCTCCCTTTGACTCATTTCCATCATTCTCCTAGTCTGAAAACAAATCTCTTCTACTTGTACTTATGTATGCCCTTTTAAGCCAAGGGCCCCATTAAATAATGCAACCCATATGCTTATTATAACTCAGACTGCTGTACTTAAGAAGAGCAAAGCTGAATTACGAGCTTTAGCTAGTTTGTATCATCTTGGCCACTTTAAAGCATATTCCAATGGCCAGGCACATAAGATGAGAGAAAGAGAGAGAGACTGTGAAGAAAAATATCAAAGGAAGCAATACTTTGATACAAAACATTATTTTCTCTCCTTGTTTCCAAGTGGAAACAATCAGAATTTCTTTCAACAAGAAATAGAGCTGTGCATTCAAAAGAGGATCTTTGCATAGCTAGCCCACCTTTAACTAGGTTATGGTGGAACCTGTTAGGCCAATATCTATATAGCCGCCATGACATTGTTGCTTCGTGCTACCAGAAGAAAAACCATCGCTGTGCCCAAATAAGTATTTAGGGAACAGAACTTATGTGCATACCTTCTTCCCAATTTACAGCAGATCAAGATAAACTCCCTGCTCTTCTTCCCAAGACCAGGCATTATCAAACAATCCTAGATGGCTGCTGCAAGGGTATGATAGGAGGCTAATATGCAAATGGTTCATACTTCCAACCTCTGCTACCAAGAACACTGCTAAGCCTTGGCTGTACGACCATTTGAATTATTATATAAGATCTGGGAATCAAGCAGTTTGAAATTCAAAAGAATATAAAACTGGAAGAATAGCTCCAGAATACTAGTGGACTGTTCCCATGAATCCCACATATGTATGAATATCTAACTATGTAAACCATGGCATGATCTTATAAAGTCATACTAATGTACTTCTATTCGTTATCATCTATTTTACACAGGTTAGGTGGGATGGGGAGGCCTCTATTACTTACTTGCATTTTGGGGGATATGCAGATCAGACAGGCAAGGAGCCCGGAAAGTATTACCTTCCTGACAACAGTAATCCAATTCCCCAACCCTTAGACAACTCATCATACTGTCATCACCAGTTTTTGACTCTGGTATAAAGAACCTTGCACTGCAATTCTTTGCATACTCATTTGGAAGCAAACCCCATTGAAATCAAGGGAACGTTCTGTTCAGTAAATGTGAATACCATGGCTATTTTTGGTCCGGAACGCCCTGGAAAGGCGTTCCGGCTGGCTTCTGAGCCTGTCCCTCCCCCCACCCCTCCCTTGCCAAAAGGGAGAGAGGGGGGTGCAAGAGAGAGAGGTGGCCAGAGGGAGAGGGTGAAGTGCGCACTAAAAGAAAAGAGGAGGGCACGGAGGGAGGTTTGGAAGTGGAGGATGCACAAGCTGAGGCCTGGAGCTGAGCTCAGGCCCCTTTGGCTGTGTGAACATTGCAGCCCTGCCCCGCAAAGGAAGCCCCCCCCCCCCAGGTCCTGAGGACTCCTCCAGCAACTAAGAAGTTAGCCTGCTTCTTTCAGAGCTGCGGTTCTTCCTCTTCCTCAATGGCCCTGGAGGAAAGAGGCAGGAGGGCAGACGCTTCCAGAAGCCATGTGGAGATCTTGGGTTCCCCTTGGGAAGCTGGCGCCGGAGGGGCCTCCCTTTTAGACCAGATGTCAAAGGACTCCACCGACTGGTACTTCGAAAGCGACAACGGCTCCCGTGAACCCCCCGAATTGCCATGAGATGAGGCAAACATGAATGCCGATGAGCTGCTGTGGGGAACTGCCCTGACACCGGTGGTAAGGACATCCGACCAGCACACACAGTGCCAGGTGCGGCTGCAGTCAAAAGCCCTGCAGGCTTTGGAGGGGACCCACCAGGCAAGCGAGGAAATATCTTGGCTCATGAAGGAGGCTTTAGCCAGCCAGGTGGAAGCCCAACAGCCAGAAAGGGAAGCCCGTCGTAAGACGAGCAAAGCCCTACTGGAGGCCCTGTGTGAAGAGACCAGGAATTCTGAGTGGCTGCTGGCGGCGTCTGAGGACCTGATGAAAACTCTTCGTGAAAGTGACGAGTGGTTCCAGGAATGGCTGTCCCAGCATAGTGACCAGATGGAAAGGCTTGTACCTGGCTGGTACCCGTCAGGGAGCAAAAGACCACTTCCCCCCCTTGGTGGGTCAGTACCCCACAGCAATCTCGCAGATGCTGAATGTGCACCGCCCTCAAAATCTCCCCGCCTAGAAGGAGCATCAAATCCC
Organism: Gekko japonicus; assembly: GCF_001447785.1. Taxonomy (NCBI): domain Eukaryota; kingdom Metazoa; phylum Chordata; class Lepidosauria; order Squamata; family Gekkonidae; genus Gekko; species Gekko japonicus. The sequence continues at coordinate 1,574,391 of NW_015170275.1, read as the reverse complement.
TCCCCCCAGTGCATGTGTCTCTTTCCCCCAGCCCCCAAATTCCCAAGAGAACATCGGTGCTCCCAGAACGTTACCAGAGGTGAAATAAATCACAGTGGGTGTGAATTAAGGCTTACTGATATGGCAGGGTCTGAAACAAATGCTCCTTTAAAAAAAATCTAGGTTGGTGCATTTGTATATTGAGATGCTGTTTACACTCTGTTTTAATTGTTTTATATTATATTATATGTGAGCCGCCCTAAGCCTGCCTCGCCAGGGAGGTCGGTATATAAATTAAATGAATAATAATAATAAAAGCCCTGCTCTGCCCCCTCCCCCTCCCTCCGGCGGTGGCTCTGGCTTTGGTGGCGGGGATGAGCAGCCCTCCTCGGTGAGCAGTGGCAGCAGGAGCATCATCACCATCTGACCTGGCAGCCAATCCAGCCCCGGCGCCAAGAGGGGAAGTGTGCGGCCAGGTGCACTGCCCAGCCAAGGTGAGGACAACAACGTGGGACTCACTTGCGCTGGGGCTCTGGGGGGCAGGCGAAAAGCACCCCATCCCTGAAGGGAGAAAGATCTTCCTGGCACTCGGCCTCCTGGCTGCCTCCCTCCGATGCGGCAGGAGAAACAGCGGCAGGGCTCGATCCTCCACAATCTATGTGGCCAGATTAGGCGGCCTGTATCTCACGGGGGAGGTCCACAGCTCTGCCCTCTGGCTGTCCCTTCAGACTGGAAGGGGGCCTCCTGGGTCACAACAACCCTGTGAGGTAGTTAAGGATGAGAGAAAGTGACTGGTCACCTGATAAGTTTAATGGTGGTGGTGGTGGCGTGGTTAGAGGAGCAGGCTAGGATCTGGTTCAGATCCTCACTCTGCCCTGGAAACTTGCTGGGTGATCTTGGTCCTTGACACATGCTCAGGCTAACCTAGTCTAACCTGGGAGGGGCTGTGGCTCAGCGGTAGAGCATCTGCTTGGTGTGCAGAAGGCCACAGGATAAATCCCCGGCATCTCCAGTCAAAAGATCTGGCAGTTGGTGATGGGAAAGACCTCAGCCTGAGACCCTGGAGAGGGGCTGCCAGTCTGAGTAGACAGTGCTGACCTTGATGGACCAAGGGGGTCTGATTCAGTAGAAGGCAGCTTCAGGTGTGTATGTGTACTTCACAACATTGTTTGAGGATAAAACGGAGAAAGCCGAATATGCTAATAAGCTGTGCTGTCAGGGGTGTGGCCTAATATGCTAATGAGTTCCTGCTGTTGGGTGTGGCCTATTATGCTAATGAGTTCCTGCTGGGCTTTTTCTACAGAAAGAGCCTTGGTGAATACTATTGGTCTGTTAACTTCTCTACATTTTAAATTTGGGTTTGTTTACTTTTTGATTCAGGGCAATAATTCTGAGAAACCCAGTACCCCTCAATTACTATACAAACCCTGAGCAAGATACACAGAGAAACTTACATGCCAATTCTATGCTTACAGTTTAAAGCTGTACCTGTTCTTCAAGTCGGAAGTCTTTGTAGCTTGATTTGAGTTGAGCATTTGGTTCTGCATTTGTGATATGATGAGAAACCTGCAGGACACAAGCACACACGTATGTATATTTCTACTTGCAGAAAATATTTTTGGGGTTGTTTTCTTCGGGAGGGGGCTGTAATTAAGGTTATAAGGAACCATGGATTCTGTGACCAGCATCTTACTGAGTTTGGTCTCCTCTGCTCTGCTGACAAGTACAACCTAGGGTCTGCAGAGGCATAAGCCATAGGGCTCTTGTCCTTCAGTGCTCAGCCTATGGTCATAGCCTAAAGCTGGGCAGAAAATTGACTGGCATTGCTTGTTCTAATTTTATAGTTTAATGATTTGGTTATAAAGCCTTATTTTTCCTTTAATGTGAGGTCCAAGGGTATGAACACAATATGGAAAGTATATGGATGTTTGAACATAAGCAGCTGAAATGAATATAATAGAAAAATCTTATATTCTAATAAACAACTATAACCTGACCTGTGTAGACTTAAATTTGTGGATCAGGGCCAGATGGACAGCAGGAAGTTGTTCCTGCACACTTGGGCAGGGCAGGTTTGTGAAAACATCTAATTATCTGAGGGGAAAAGTAGGGGGCTATAAATCCTCCACAGAGAGAAGCATAGTCTGTGCGTGTGCACACCATGCTTCTCTGTTGAAGAGGTGAGGGGCAGGCAGTGACTGTACTTGAGCTGGGCTGTCTGGCAGGGGTGTGGGGGAGAAGACCCTCCAGAACTCAGGTGCAGTGCAGCCCCCAATGCTGCCCCCCCATCCCAGTACAGCTTCATCCTCATGTGGCTCCCTCCTCCCGAGCAGTAAATTAAGTATGTCTGTCAATTATGAACACCCACATACAATGACATGTACCCATTTCATTCTTTAAATATGAAGAATGATACATTGTTTATGTACGGACGCCAAGGAATAGTTGGGAAAAAAATCTTGTCAGCCAGAGGTCTGTGAAGTGTACCAACACCAAACATATTATAAAGTGCAGCATTACAATGAATTGATTAACATCAACTGAAAAGGATTCTACAGTACTGGGCAGCCAGGACTATGACTACCCATAAAGGACCTACTAGAAAATGAAAAAACACTACCCTTCTTAAATGATCATATGCAGTGCAATCCTAAGGAAAAATATACCATTCTAATAGAATTAGAAAGGTGTAAATCTGCTTAGGATTGCATTGTTAGTATACCATTCTTCATATACAGTGAGATGCTAAAAATTAACGCATTTGATGCATGAATAACAAGTGTTTTTTTTAAAAAATCTGTTTTGTATAATAGGATTGTACAAGCTTGGAGATATCCAGGTGACAGAATATACAGCAGAAGTACTGATACTTGGCTGCTCCCTTCATCAAGGTAGTTGCAATACTGACAAGAGAAGTCTGTTCTACACATACAGTGAAATAAGGTGGTAGAATGCTAAGGCTGCAGAACGAAAGGTACCATTCCACATATCATGGTCATGTGTAGCTGGGGAAACTATATTCTGTATACCAACAAGCCCTTCTTAGAAGCAGAAAGTGGGAAATGAAAGGAATGGGCTGGCTGGAACCTATACCTTTAATTTCCTAGTTTGGTCTTCCTGTGGACTTGTAGGTTCCATGCAGTATTTCCCAACAACAGTTTGATGCTGTCTACCCAACAACCCCAAGATTCTACCACCTCATTCTACCTCATGTATGGCCAAGGCCTAAGATAGGCACATAAGATACCAAAGGATCACGGAATACTTTTTGTGTTGTTCACAAAAAAAGTTCGGTCTTGTTAAACGCCAAGTAACATAACAGATTCTGTTTAGCAGAGTACTTTCGCCTTATCATGCTTTCCCCTTCCAGATTTACTCGGTTTGCCATGGCAGAATTGTCCCATCTGGCTAAAATAACCAGTATTCTGTTAACCGGAATGCTGTTCATCACCATATTAAAGCCTCTCTATTCTACACAACTGACCTTTAAAGGAACTCTTGTTAATAGTACTTCTTCTGTTTTAAGTTTAATGAAGGTCGAGGTGCCGACCACTGTCCATTTGAAAGGAAACACTACATCCAATATTATCCTGCTAAAGTTCTACACATACCTGTGAACTAAGAGGCCTGGGAGGCAGAGCAGGAGGCAGTGGTAGCCAGCCAGCCCTAGCTGTTGAAACAAAGGGAAAAAAGAAACAAATTGAACAAGTGCAACCTCGAACAAAATACATCGGAGCCTTTCGGTTTGTTGACAATTCAAATCAAGCTAATTTAATTTTTGTTAAAAGGAATGTTAAGTGAAAAACACATGCTCTAGATTGTCCTCAGGAAGTTATATAGTCAGTAAGAATATACTAAGCACAGATAACATATCATCTTTAGTGAAAGTTTTGTAGTACAAGACAAGAGAATGAAGCTTCCCTCACGATTTCGGTTCTGTTTCTACCTGGGGGGGGGGGGGAATCCTGAATAAATATCATAATGTGGCTATTAGAAAACATTCAAAATAAAATGTGATGTGAAAAAGTGCAGTTGTACAGAAAACATCTGTCCGTGGAATTGGATATTCTGGCTCTGAATGAGCTAGCTGTAGCTTTTAAATATTTTTGGCAGGCATTGAAGAGGGAAGAAACTCACAACCCTCTTGTTTAGAGCTTTATAGTAACATAAAATAATTCAGTCTTCTGTTCTGAGCCAATGATCTGAAAAGCTAACACCCATGATGGGACCATCTATTATATTTCTCAATCTGGCTTCAATTAAATCTATAACCTATGGGGCCAAAATAGCAGAGAAGATGAGGCTTTGTGAAGCAATTATAATGACACACAGATTATATATAGTGCAAGTTGTGAACCCGCAATGACTTGCAGGGGACATCTCATTTTTCTGTCCCTCACTATTTCCAAAGTAGGTTGGCTACCCCCCCTCATAGTCTCTTCCCCTTTCTTGCTTCCTTCTCTCCTTCCCACCCATTAGCCAACCTACTTTTATCTCTTCTCTGTCCTAAGCTTCGCCTCCCTCTGGCAGCCTCTCCTTGGTAAAATTCTGCATGGCTCCAGCCACTAGACTGTGCTGGGCTCAACTGTGTGGTGCCGGCTGCCAGGCCAGATCCAGTTGCTCACTGGGGAAACTGCAAGGACCTCTGGGGGCATTCAACTTTTCCCTGTATCCCCCTCCCCACACTATTCTCCTTTTCTTCGTCTTGGCAATCTTCCAGGTAACATTACTTTGGATTCCATGGATGCTAAGTCCCTATATACCAAAAACCACCACAAAGATGGACTACAAGCCATCATGAACACCATCTTTAACAACAGAACTAGATATGGGCACAAACTGCATTTTTAATAATTTTTAAAATTTGGGAACCTTTAACCTCAATTACTTCTCTGAGTTTTGCTTGCATCTGGGGAGACCATCTCACTCTACAACCTAATACAAGGGAACCTTCATGCAAAGGGTGAAGGGAAGGAGCTTGAAGTGATGAAGGAAACTTAAGTTGGGCAAAAAGAGGGAAGTGGTTACTATCAAAAAAAGGAAGCACTGTAAAGTTAGTTATTAGAGGTAATAAAGAAGTGTATGCTAACATATAATCAATAGTATGAAGTCTCTGATCTGGCATATACGTAAACTCAGCCAGATAATCTTCTAAGAAAATATCATTTAAAATGTACAGACCCAACATGTGGGCCATTTTGGCTAGATATAAACCTGAGACATTTGAAGTGGAATCCTTAAAACACCTAGGAAGAGGAGAAAACTTATAAGAATTATACGAATCACTAAAAAATTCCTTATATTTAAATTCCAGACTTGCATCATCTGGTCCAAGGCGAGCATTAAAATCTCCAGTAAGTAAAACGTTGGCCTCTGGATGCTCCACAGTTAAGTTTACTATATAGATCTCCAGGGATCTCCAAGCTTCATCTAATTGGACTTTTAAAGAGAGAGGGGGAATATAGACATTTATTATAATCAGACTATTTGTTTTACTATGCAATACTATTGCCATTGCTCTTGAATCAAGGGGGGTGTTTCTCTATACATTTAAGCTCCAGAGAGACTGAAATTGGTATTGCCAGACCACCTTTCATCCTTCCTGGGCCCTTTCTTCTTTTAGCTTTCAGCAGGTGAGTATTATAACCTTGTAGGGTAATTTTTGGTCTGTCCATGTCTCTTTAACTGCTAAAATACCACATTTCTGATGAAGGAGAAGGTTATCTGGTGAATTAGTTAAACAAGGAAACCACCCTGCAACATTCCAAGAGATTATTCTAAGTGGGTGTGTCGATAATTGTCAATCCTCTATTTCAATATTGTCGAGAATTTTTCTCATGGGGAATACTATGGCATGAATTAACTACATCTGGTTGCCAGCAATATTTCCTTACACTGAAGAATCTTTTCTAGTCCCTTCATGGCTGCTCTTCCCAGTCTCAATTTCCTTCTGATTTCTTGACTGCAGTCTCCCTTTTGGTTGATGATGGAGCCAAGGAATAGAAAATCTTGAACAATTTCAATTTCATTATCAACCTTAAAGTTGTGTTATTTTGAAGTAGTTATTACTTTTGTTTTGATGTTCAGCTGTAACCCTGCTTTGGCACTTTCTGCTTTGACCTTCATCAGTAGTCGTTTCCAGCCTTCACTATTTTCTTACACTAATGGCAGTTTGGTGTAGTGGTTAAGAACACGGACTCTAATCTGGGAGAACCAGGTTTGTTTCCCCACTCTTTCACATGTAGCTGCTGGTGTGACCTTGGGTCAGTCACAAGTTCTCACAAGTCACAAGGGCAGTTCTCAGGAGACCTTTCTCAGCCCCACCTACCTCACAGGATGTCTGTTGTGGGGAGGGGAAGGGAAAGGGATTGTAAACTGCTCTGAGACTCCTTCGAGTAGTGAAAGGCAGGGTATAAATACAACCTCCTCTTCTTCTATCATCTGCATATGCCAAACTGTTAATGTTCCTTCCACCAATTTTCACTCCAGTTCACCTGATCTAATCCAGTTTTCCTTATTGTTCTGCATACAGATTGAAGAGATATGGAGATAAAATACATCCTTGCCTGATACCTTTGCCAACTGGAAATCATTCTGTTTCTCCAGATTCTGTTTGAACAGTAGCCTCTTGTCCAGAGTACAGATTACACATCAAAACATTCAGATGCTGTGGCACACCCATTTCTTTTAAAACCAACCACAGCTTTTCATGATCCACACAAAGCAAAAGCTTTGCTGTAATCTATGAAATACAAGCTGATTTTCTTCTGAAATTATCTTGTACGGTCCAGTAACTAATGTACATTTGCAATATGATCTCTAGTGCCTCTTCCTTTTCTGAATCAGCTTGAACATCTGGCATTTCTTGTTTCATATAAGATAACAGTCTGTTGCAAGATTTTGAGCATCACTTTACTTGTGTGAGAAATTAATGTGATGGTCCAATAGTTGCTGAGGATCACATAGAATGGGCCCGATCCATGCATGACTGCAGAGAATAAAGCTCAAATTTTTATTGTTACAGTCAACGACCAGTGCACGCAATCATTTTACATAAAAACATTTGAATAATAAATATGAGATAAAACCAACAGTGGCATACTTAAATTTTAAAAACTGTGACTATAACATAGAGATAAAATAAGACAGCCATAAAATTTGCATACAATTTAGATATAAAATTAAAAAATCTAATTGCCATGCATTTTACGCTCTCTGTAAACCTGGGCACAAAATCTAGCCACCTGTCTTGTCTGGTGGTTCCTGTCAGACAGGAGGTAATCAAGTTTAATTTTATTTGATCTGCCAGGAAACCTTTCTAACAGTGGACTAATAGTCTCCATACGGATCACCCTATGGTATACGCAGTGGAGAAATATGTGTTCTAGAGAGTCTATTTCATGAAGGGGGCAGGAGCAGAGCCTCAGTGAGTAACGGGTCCCTTTAAATCTCCCTTCCAACACTGCAGACAGCAAGGACATGCTTCTGGCTAAGGTGAATGCCCTTCTTGAGTTACTGGATTCAAGAAAATGTAAATAGGCTGCAGGAGCGACTATATATCTGGTATTTGCTGGAAAGAAATAGCCAGGAGAACTGAGAATATCCAATTGTCTTTCAGTGTCAGTCACTCTCTGTTTAAGAATAAAGCTCAGTTTTTAACACTGTCAACCCAGAACTCAGGAAAGATCTCTCAAGTGAGGTCAGAAGACTTGTGTCCCTAATGGCATTTTGGAGGGATTGCAAAATTTATCTCTTTTATTGTGATATTTGATGGTTAAGATTAAGAGTATGGCTGTAACATAGTTTTTATTGGTAGACTACAGAATTTTTATATAGTTTTACTGAAAATGAAAACGTTTTAAACAGTTTTATGACTTTTAGGTATTTTTATTTTTTTTGCAAACTCTATGCATACAGGAAAGGCAGTATAAAATCTAAACTGGATGGTAACAGATAGCCTCCCCACATTAGAATGCACAGGTCTAAAAAATATAACCCAGGAGATGTAAAAGATAGCCATGAACTTCCAGACATCTTTTTGTATACAGGCCTTTCTTCAGAAACAGAAGTATCTGGTATTTTCATCATTATCTTTTCTTGAATTTAAGGCACAGCACTGCACACCTGTATCCTGCTGTCACATGGAAAGTGGCGCCAAGTGAACATGCACTTTTAATATATTTTAGTGTCTGGCACAAAATAGATACAAAGCACATTGATTTCTGCACTGTAATTTATATTCAATGGAATAAAATCTGCAAACTGCAACTGAGATTATGGTGGTGGTGGGCGGATACAGTATCTTCCAAAATTTATACCTTGATACCATCCCTGTCTTTAACAGGCAGAGACCTGCAGTATTCCTGCATTTCTCTGTATCCCTAGTTTTTGTTATACTCTAAGGTCATGCGCTTTATAATGGACTCTTTTTGTGGACAGTAGTGTTGCCATTTCCGCTTTGGAAAGAGCTTTTGCTGATATTATGTTCTGAGAACCCCGGATTTTCCTTGGGAGTAGTTCTTGTAGAAGCACGACTTCTTTCAAACAGGTCAAAGATATTCTGCAACAGCAGGGCTTAATGAATATTTCATGAGCAGCTTGAGTTAGAATTTTAGGATTAAAAAAGCAGGAAACTGGGTCAAACATGCCCAGTCTGAGTGTTTTGCTTGCCTACAATGTTAACTCCCAGATACAGCATATTTTTCAAAACTGAACAAGATGTTTCTGGGATCCCCTCCACCCCCAATGTAGCCTATTGTAAGGAAAGCAGAATGCTGCCAGTTGATTTCATTTATTAAATTTCTATCCCACCATCCGGCCAGGGCCAGCTTGAAGTGAAACATTCTGTAGTTTTGGCATGGCTGCAAGGATAATGCATACAAAATCTGAGACTTGGATGTAGTCATTACTTACTCTACTTTAAAAATAAAACAAAAATACAAAATTACTATTCATTCCCAGGAGATCATTGAGCACAGATGCAGCAAAGTTATCACTTAAGTTATAGAATATGCACATAAGAAACATGAGCTACTGTGATTACAGCAAGTTCTTTAGGAATAAGGGCAACCAACGAAGAGTTTTTGAAATTTTGTCCTAGTTGACTAAGAAATGGTCCTAATTCATTTAGGAAAATAAAAGTTTGTGTGCAGTATTGGTAATGCCTTATTCAAATGCCCCGTATTAACACATTTAAAAGCTGCCATGCAAAAACTTTCTTGCGCAGAAATGACAGTGTAATTGATACTTGCTGCCTAAACAAGAAGAAAATGCCTCTGAATATGCTTGCGCCAGTAATTTCATGTGCCATCATTTAATTTTACCATCTGTGCACAGGCTATCAAAGTATTACTGTATTTTTGTATTCTGCTCCCCCCCCCCCTTTCTGGTTTTGTTTGCAACACTGGAACTTTTATTCTGTGTTCAATTTCTATTTATCTCAAATGGTTTAAAGATCCATGCAAGGAGAGGCAGTCTCTCAGATATCTGGTCCCAGGTCATGAAGGGCTTTAAAAGTAATGACCAGCACCATGAGCGAACTGGGAGGCAGTGCAACTGCTTCAAAATAATTTTTTTAATGTATATTTTTTTAAAAAAATTATTTTAAATAATATATTTAAAATATATTAAAAATAAATTTAAAAATAGATGACCCACATCCTTAAGCTTCCAGGCTGCCACATTCTGTAGTATCTGAAGATTATACGCTGAGATCCCTAGATCCAATTAGGATTGCCACTTGCCTGGTGGGGATGGGGGATCCCCTGATTTTGTGGGCTCCTGCCTGCTGCCGGCCTGACAGGAGGGAATCCCCCCCAAACAGTGACATTGCATGCAGTGTGCCTTCATCACTAGGAAGAGACGTTGGCACGTCAGTGACATTGGCTCGTCAGCAACGTCAGGGGCGATGCTCTGGATTTTGGGCAAAACTCTATGGTTTGATGCCAATTTTACCATAGAGTTTTGCCCAAAATCCAGAGCATTGCCCGACGTGCCGACATAACTTCTGGGTGATGCAGGCACGTTGCATGTGATGTCACTGTTTTGGAGGGAATGGGGGGGCGATGTCATTTCCCACTTTCAGAACATCCCTCCCATCCCCCTGCCAGTGGGTGAAAGGGACCCAGCAACCCTAGATCCTATGTATATACTCAGAACGTGTACAAGTTCTCAGGGAAGGGGGAAGGTATTGCATTGGAGTATCCAATATTCTTCCATCAACAGGTCTCTCTCCAGTCAGTATGCAAAACAAAACTGCACATTTAAACCTCTCATTTGTGCTTAAAAGGCAGAAACTTAGTATGCATTTCCCTTGCTATTACAGAAGTCAAAGGAAAACCCCAGGTGTTACCCAGCTCCTATTTCATGTCCATTTATAAGCTCAAGGAATGATCTAACTCTGCTTTTTTAAAAGCCCTATCTAGGTAGATGGTGACATGAACAAGAGTTAAATGCTCACATTTTCAATAGACACTTGGATGCATACAACACATAATTTATATAGTTATGCCTCCAAATTCACATGTAGCAATGGAAAGAAGCTAGACATTACTTAACTCTGGAGCATGATTATCTACAATCATGCATGGAGTCAGTACAATATTTGGGCCAATCCTATATGATCCACAGGTTCATCCACGTTAGGTCCAAGAATTCATCTCAGTCCTTTTACCACAATAGTTCCCAGCATCTAACACTTTCTGCATGCATGGGGTTTTGCCATTTAGGGCTTGGGGTTGCGATAAAGAAGTGCAGAGAAAGAACTCGTTATGCTTCCTGCACCATGTTTTCACTTCCTGTGTTTCACAGCACTTCACTGACTTCATTTAGACCAAGCCTGAATAACTGACACAGTTTGGTATCCAGTATCTTGAAGGTCAAAGAAGACGGGGACGGCAAAGGATGAGATGGTTAGACAGTGTCATAGATGCAACGAACATGAAATTGAGCAAACTTCAGAGGACGGCGGAAGACAAGAAGGCCTGGCGTGATCTGGTCCATGGGGTCGTGAAGAGTCGGACTCAACTATGTGACTGAACAACAACAAAATCTTAATTTAAGCAAAGCCTCAAGTGTTCTGTGGGTGGACTTTCTTGATTTTCATTCAAGTACACTAATACTTTTAAGAGTGCTCTGGGACACCACCTTTCTTTATTTCATCTACTGATGAAATGTTAAACACAGCAGAGTCTGAAAAAAACAAAGCATAGGAATGCAGCATGAGGGAAATTGCTGGCACCTACCAGCTCTTCTGTTCAAGAAATTAATCAGCCCTCACAGAGCCGGCAGCAGAAAGGGCAGCACAAGGCTACCCAGGTGGAAATAACTCCCAGAACTAGGAAATATTGCATTGCACGATGTAAAGAAGAAACACAAAAAGCCACATGGATTCATGGATGCTTTTTTGGGAATCACTTCCATCATGATACAAATGTATCACCATGCAGGCATTTCAGTATAAAGGCAGTTATAAATAAAGACCCAGTAGCTAACCTAGATCAAATACCACAATTGTTGCTTACACTGTTTACCTAAGAGAAAATGAACTTGTACAAACTCTTTCAGTAAAGGTAGATATCCATTGACTATATCCAATAAAGGAGCTCTCTCGAATGAAGGTCTGGAGAGCTGTCCTCCTGACTGGCATCAGCTCTTCAGGATCCTACTTAAGTCTCTCACCTCTACTACTCAGTACTCTTTAGCAGGTGATGGCCGTATATGTCAGCATTCATATGTATGAACAGAGAATGAAACCTAAATCAGTAGACCACAGTGGCAAGAAATGTGGGACAAGTTCTGTTTGTCAACAAAAAATCCAGAGGAAGAGCCATGTTTGTTTATCACAGCAAACACAAATCCAAAGCCCCTTTTCAAAGTACGTGCAGCAAGTCCCATGGAGGCTTCCATCATCTCACATCCTCTAAATAATTACCGTATTTTTTGGACCATAAGACTCACTTTTTCTTCCAAAAAAAGTGGGAGGAAAAGTGAGTGCGTCTTATGGACCGAAGGTTCAGAATATTTTTTCCCCTGTTTTCCTCCTTTAAAAACTAGGTGCGTCTTAAGGTCAGGTGCGTCTTATGGTCCGAAAAATACGGTAAGTGGAGCTCCTATCAGCTTCACTGTAGAAGGAAAACTGTTTAGTGTCTGGACAGAGCCTATAACAGGGGTCCCCATTCTTTTTGAGCCTGCAGGCAGATTTGGAATTCTTCTGACATGAGGCAGTGGGCGCAACCACAAGATGGTTGCCGCAGGAGGCACAGCCAACCAGTGTTCCCTCTAAGCTGAGTTAGTGTGAGCTAGCTCACAGTTTTTTAGCCTCCGGCTCACACATATTTGTCTCAGCTCAGGAAGGATGGCTCCAGAGCAAACTAATTTATGCAGTAGCCAAATTGCTCGCTCACAACTTTAATGCCAGTAGCTCACAAAGTAGAATTTTTGCTCACAGGACTCTCCAGCTTAGAGGGAACATTGCAGCCAACCACAAAATGTCAGGGAGTTAGGTTATGCACAGCTCTTCAACATTTTAGGGAGAAGCTCTGTTTAACAGGATACCTTTTAAAATGAACATATTGTTTAAAAGTATTTACTTGCATACATACAGCTTACTTTCAGTCACTCAGTACTTTTTAAAAAGTACTTTCTTACTTTCAGTCATGCAGTGAATACCCCTTGTGCTGTGATGGCTAATCAGAAACCCCGCTGGGCAAAGTAACCAAGTAACCAATCAGCGTACTTTCTGCTCCGTGCTCTGAGGTGACTTGGAAGCTGGGTGACTGCACACAGTGGCAGTTCTATGAGCTCCCACCTCTGTTCCCTCCCTGTGTCTTAAGGAGAAGAGTCCCTGTCCCTATTACCAAAAAATCAAGCGGGGTCCTTTTTCACATTAGCTGGATGGCACAAGATGATCCTGTTCCCCACCAAGTAGTCACACATACCCCAAGGACTTCGAAGACTGAGTCTTCTGAGATGTCAGAAAACTCAGCAGCCATCTTGGGTTCTGCTCAGCAGTGCACTGCTCTCCTAAGCCCAACTGACTCCTGGGGGGATTCTTCACTTCCTTTTGGGTTATTATGCTGTCTCCAGTTGGTCATCTAGAATATCTCCAGCTAAGAGGGCCAGCACGCCAAGCACTTCATCCATGTCACCATTTACAGGCTCTATTATATTTCCTGCTTGCTCTGATTAGCTACTACAAGGACAGCTTACTGCCCTTGGGCACTCCGGAGGGTCTAGCTATCTACTGACCAGCTGTCTTCCTTCCCCTGGTGCCTTTTTTAATAATGTGTTTGAGTAAGACTTAATGGGATTACAGAGAACAAACTTGCGGAACCCCAACCCCAAAGTGTCGGGATCGCACCAACATGCCTAGCATGATGACATCACCTGGAGGCACGTCACCAGGGGGACACTCTAGCATACCATAGTTTATGGCTGAATGCTAGAGTGTGCCCCTGGTGACAGAGAAACTCCATCCCCCCACTGGCAGCAGGTAGGTACCTGGCAACCCTACCTCCTTCCTATCCCTTTACTGAAAAAGAAACTTCTTGGAGTGAATGTGGGCATAATGCAGCCCAAAAATTCACCATAGTGTGTGTAGCCCAAAGTGGAAGGCATTTCTCCACTCCTGTATGAAATGAATGTAATTTCACATACTCTGCAACACCAGGATAAAATTCGGAGGGATCAAAGATTCCAAATAGCCTTTCAAAAAAGCAAATTGCAAATCAAAACAACCTTTACTCTCCCTTTTTAAAAACCAAAATTAATCTTTTAAAAGCCAAATACACCCAAGTCTACATATCAAAGGCAATCACCTGATCTTACTGCTTCCCTCCAAAAGAGAAAACTACACACAAAACTCTCCTGGTTGTAGCTTGGAAAAAATATGCTAAAGAACATCATTTTTAGCAACTATGGGAGGTTGTGAAATGATCCTTATCCACCTTTGAATCTTTACCAGCTCCATACGATGACATCTACTGCTCAAATAGCAAAGCGTCAGACACTCAAGCTGTTTATCCAGAAGAAGTGTTTTCTAGCTTTCCTTCTGCAGCCAACATTCTTATATAGGATGCTATAGTGACATAGATATCTCACTCCTTTGGCACTAGTTTGTAAATATACCTTTAGAAGAAAGAAAAATTATTCAACTGCCCCCTTTTAAAATAATCTGAGAACTTCGTATCCCCAATCAACAGAGCGATAGGTGAACCTAAGACTTTTCTCGGTCGTTCACCAATCACGGATAAAGGGGCGGGGGGAGGAGTGGCATTGTTCGTTTGGGAGGCTTACTCCTTCAGGGCCCTCCCCTCACCGGAGATCGCGGGCATGGAGTGTGCCGGCCTGGTGCTGGAGACTGAGGAGAACTTGGCCATCTGGCTAGTGTACCGACCGCCTAACGCACCGGCCAGTGGCCTGCCGTCCCTGCTGGAGGCCGTGTCGGGCTGGGCGTTGGAGCACCCGAGGCTTTTGGTCTTGGGCGACTTCAACGTCCATGCTGAGGACGCGGCCTCCAGCCGGGCTACGGACCTAGTATCGTCCATGGCGGCACTGGGGCTCTCCCAATGTGTATCGGTCCCCACGCACCAGGCTGGGCACACGCTCGATCTGATCTTCGCTGCGGGGATTACAGTGGACCGGATTACTGCTACGGCAGTACCATGGTCGGACCACTATTCCCTGAAGGCCCGTTTGAACATCCCACCCCGATCCTGTTTAGGCGGCGAGCAGCTTTTAGCTCGCCCGCGGAGCCAAATGGACCATGTACGGCTTCTGATGGCTCTGCGGGATCCGATGCCCCCTGGCGGCTCACTAGATGAGCTTGTGGGGGACTGGCATGACCGGCTCTCCACAGCTATCGATGAGATCGCTCCCCGGCGCCCTCTGCGCTCCCGCACTAGGCTGGCCCCCTGGTATACCCAGGGGTTGCGGCTCATGAAGCGGGAGCTTAGAAGGCTAGAGAGACGGTGGCGGCGTGCTCATGACGAAGCATCAAGAACATCTTATAGGACGTTTATGAGATCCTATGAGATG
>NW_015170275.1:1554673-1558120 GCF_001447785.1 Gekko japonicus | reverse complement strand
TCAAGCCTGGGTTGAAGGCACTGCACTGGCTGCCAATAGCATACCGAGTCCGCTTCAAAGTGCTGGTACTAACCTTTAAAGCCCTATATGGCCTGGGTCCGACCTACCTGAGGGACCGCCTTTCCCCGTATATACCCCCAAGAGCGCTTCGGTCGGGGACCCAGAGCCGGTTAGTGGTCCCGGGTCCCCGAGAAGTAAAGTTTGCTGCTACTAGGGCGAGATCCTTTTCAGTGGTGGCCCCTACCTGGTGGAATGAGCTCCCGGAGGAGATCAGGGCCCTGCGGGACCTTATGCAGTTCCGCAGGGCCTGTAAAATGGAGCTCTTCCACCAGGCCTTTATGTAGGGGCCGCCACTACTATCATTGCCACCATTACCACCAACGGTGGCAACACCATCAGGATCAGAAATTATTGCCACCATTACCATCAACGGTGGCAACATCATTAAGATCAGAAATCGTCCGGGTAGCCTAACAGTAAGGAGAACCGCGCTGCAATGAGACCAACGGGCTGGTTCGAACCACCTACTTGATAGTGGCGCCAAATGGGATCGATGGACAACACTATTATAACAACCGAGACCATCTTGTCAAGCAAGCACTTTATTGTAGTTAGTGATGCTGAAGTATTTTATTGCTATTTATCGTCATGTCATTATTGTTATATTTATGATTTTATTGTTTTACTGGTTTTATGCTGGGCTTATGCCCCTTGTAAGCCGCCCTGAGCCCGCGTGCGGGGAGGGCGGGGTAAAAATGCTTAAATAAATAAATAAAATAAATAAAAGCAAATTTGCAAAACAAGAAAGAAAGCATTTTTATTTGAGAAAATATATACATAGAGGTATGGTCAGTTTAGATACCAATCCAGAGTCACAGTTTGGCCTATCACTGGAAATAAAATAATACTCTTTTTGCAAACACCTAATGAAAAATGCATGTATCTGCTTAGCTTTTCTCACATGAACACACAAACACAAATCAAATAATACATACTAAGATTTTCACACAAGCTAAAGGCTTTCCTTTAAAAAAAAAAGATCACACTTATTGAACCAAAATATTCATCCATAGGTTTTTTAATTAATTAATCAATTCATTCATTCGTTGGGCTTCTAGCCCTCCCTCCCTCCCCCGCACAGCAAGCTCAGAGCAGGTTACAACATTCTTAATAACATAAGGTAAAGGTAGAGGTTTCCCTTGCTCGAACGTCATGTCCAAAGACTTCTCCGTGGTCATGTGGCCGGCATGACTAAACACCAAGGCACATGGAATGCTGTTGCCTTCCCACCGAAGCGGTACCTATTTATCTACTTGCAGTTTCTTGCTTTCGAACTACTAGCTTTGTAGGAGCTGGGGCCAGAGAAGGGAGCTCACTCCGTCACATGACACTAGGGTCTCGAACTGCCGAGCTACCGACCTTCCAGTCTGCAACTCAATGTCTTAACCTCTAAGCCATCGTGGCCCCCTTAATAACATATAAAACTTTAAAAATAAAATATAGCCATAAAACAGATACAAAACAGTATTACTATATAAAAACCTCAAGGGGTGCCAGTGAGGCAATTTGCTGAACTGGATGATGTTCCCATTGCTTTATAGCTGCAGATCCAAACAGTGCAGGGGAAGCGGGTGGTTGAGTAGAGCAGCTGTGATGGATCAAAATGCTGCTAGACAGAGCTAAACTAGACAGAGCAGAGCAAAGCAGGGGAGGCCACTGTAGTTGTATTGTTGCCGCCTTGACTAGCAGATATGCATAATTTTTAAGTCACCACACACTAGAGATGTAAAATTTCCAGAAATTTTGATGCCATGGGGAAAATAACGGAAATTCTAGGGAAAACGCTTTAAAAATGTACTGTATTATATGCACTATGCATGCACTGTACTATATGCAGACATATACAACATTTTCAAGCACATTTGTGGTTTAAATGTAAACAATTCTAGCAACAATTAATATGCTATAATGTATGTAAAGATAACCGCTCAGGCAAGCCCATACCCTTGTCAGAGCCTGGAAGCTAAGCAGGGTTAGCCAGGGTCAGTACTTGGGTAGGTGACCACGAAGGAAGCCTGGGTCTGCTGGGCAGAAGAAGGCAATGGCAAACCGTCACTGTTCCTCTCTTGCCTTGTTTGGTGTAGTGGTTAAGTGTGCGGACTCTAATCTGGGAGAACCAGGTTTGATTCCCCATTTCTCCACTTGCACCTGCTGATGTGACCTTGGGTCAGTCACAAGCTCTGGCACAGCTGTCCTTGAAAAAGAGCAGTTTGTGTCAGAGTTCTCTCAGCCTCACCCACCTCACAGGGTGTCTGTTGTGGGGAGGGGAAGGGAGAGGACTTTGTAAGCCGCTCTGAGACTCCAAGTGAAGGGCGGGGTATAAATCCAATCTCTTCTCTTCTTCTTCTTGAAAACCATAACAGGTCACTGTAAGTTGGTTATGACTCTCGATGGCACTTTATTATTTCTATAACTACTAATTGGGATCTGCAGCATCCCAAGTTAACAACACACTCCATATCTCATCAAAGCATGGGGTGTCTGTGCATCCCTGATTTGCAGGCGAAACCACCCTGGCTGGCTCTGACTCTTGAGCCGTCAAAGGTCTACAGCTCAGGCTTCTTCTTACCAAGCGTGCTTGAGGGAGGTGTGCTGCATCTCTTCCCCACAGCCGTAAGGTCTGTGGGTTGAAGATAACAGCACCTCACAAGAGTTCCTGTCCAAGCTCCATGAAAGTACTGAAGGCCCAGGTTTCTGATCTGAGGTTTGCTCCTTTACCCTTATCAACTGATGCCTCAGGGTGCTCACCAAAGCTTTATACGTGCTGCTCAACCGGCTTTAACTACACTGTTATTGCCAACAGGGGCCATCAGCTTGCTGCTTAATCCTGATCAAAAGGGAGTTGAGGGCAGTCTGCCAGCTCTTTAAACAGCCCTTATCTGCCCACCTCTGACACGGTTCGTCTGTATGAGCTGATGCTGGACACCTGCACACCTCCCATCTGCAGGTTGCTAGCAATTCTCATCCCTCCCCCACCTCGGTTGAGGGAAATGGTTGAAGTGTCATTATCAAGGACACACATTATGAGATACTAATTGTTGCTAAAACTGTTTACATTTAAACTAAAATATGTTTGAAAAGGTTGTATAGGTCTACAGTGTTCATAGGGATTAGCAGTATCTAATATGGCAGTATCTAATATAAACAAAAAAAATTCCATACTACTTATTTTGTGTAAAAGCTTGTCATTTCAAAAAATATTGAAAAAATTGAGAAAGCCCTGAGGCTTTTCATTGTATACATTTGGAATAAGTGAAAAGCTCTTGTAAGACAAGTTTTTATAACTCAAAAAGAGAATATTTTATAGAAGTTTTTTCAGCCCCCCCCCCCGTTTCCCAACTTTCCAATTGGAAAACTTGAAAAAGCCCTCAGACATTTTCATGCCAT
>NW_015170275.1:1549871-1554605 GCF_001447785.1 Gekko japonicus | reverse complement strand
GATTTTTTTTTCATATTTGGGTCCCCACCCTATGGTTCTTAAAATGTCCTGAAAAAAACTCCTGGAGAAAAATCAGAGAAAACTAGTTCCCCCCCTGAGTCTTCATATCTTTATCACACATCCAAAGTGACTCTTATAATACAGCAGCCAATCAGACGCTCAAAACATGGCAGGCAAAAACACAAGGGATACCAAGTACCCAGCAGACCACAATATACGGCCAGCATACTGCTAACCAGTGCTCCCTCTAAGCTGTGGGGTCCTGTGAGCAAAAATTCTACTTGGTGAGCTACTGGCATTAAAGTTGTGAGCAAGCAATTTGGCTCCTGCATCAATTAGTTTGCTCGGGAGCCATCCTTTCTGAGCTGAGACAAAAATGTGTGAGCCGGAGGCTAAAAAACTGTGAGCTGGCTCATACTAACTCAGCTTACAGGGAACACTGCTGCTAACCCTAAGCTAGAAATAAGATAGGTTTCTCTGTCATTCAAACAGAATTTTTTAGAGATTGTAGAACTCAATTCCTGGGTTATATAGAGCAGAGCAATAATACCCTACTAGAAAGATGAAGAATGACTGATTCACACCTGCAACTTGGTAACAATATGAGAGTTCTCTGTGTTAGGTATGCAATAACTCATTCACACATTCAACATCGCAGCAGTAAAAAAAAAAGAATTCCCCATGTGTGAACAAGCCCTAATTTTCTGTGCAAAGTACAGGGGAGATGTTTGGGTTACAGCTTCTTCAGTTGTGTCTAAACGTTATCACGAAACATTCTGGAAGAGGGAGCAAAGGCCAGGTTTAAATGACTGTGCAACTTTACCTGGTGTGTTTTGCTGGAACATTCTATTTAGATCTAAGGAGGACGCTCTGGAATGCGATTTCTGTGGCCTTGGTGGAGGAGTTGGAGGTTCTCCCCCTTTTTTCATTGCATCTTCAATAGATGTACTAGAATAAGACCTTGGGGAAAAGAAGACAAAATTAAAGGGGGAAAATTACTAGTGCTTTTAATACCTAATGTAAACACTGAAGTAAATAAGTATTGGAGAATTTTATAGAGAAATATTTCCCTTTTATTGTAAATAGCTCCTAACGTTTGGATGCAAGTGGCTGCCAGCCAAGCCTCTGTATTTCCCTGGCTGCCATGAGAGTGACTGGGGGGGGGGCGCTGTGGAATATTTATTTATTTATTTATTACTTTCAATTTATATCCCGCCTTTCGTTTCTCTTGTTTTGGTTATCTCTCCCTGTAAGCCGAGCCATATAACCTTGAGTGCCTGGTGTCTTCTTTCTCTTGTGAATTGTGGCCCATTTGCTTGGCAGGTTCCTACCTGTCGTCTGATTGGCCCTGAGCCATTTTGGTCCCCCTTGAATTCTGTATATCTATTAGCTTTGCGTGCTTTATCCTCAGTTCTAACACGAAACAGTTAAGATACCTGAATGCCATAGTTATCTCAATAAACTTTAATTCCACTGAATGACTGCTCTTGAGAATTGATTGACTCAGGAGTCAGGGTCAGTCTATTCCACAATACAAAAAAAAATTAGGATACTAAGTCTTCAAGACCAGAATACTCACTCAAAAGGCCTTAAAAGGTAGGAAATCATTTTGTTGAAGTACCCATAAGGTGAGCTCCCTGGGATTCCTGCCTCCCTCCTGCATTGTTTTCTTGAGCTGAAACGGCCTCAGCAGTGTGTTATTTGTACAACTTTGGAGTTGCACAGCATTCCCAGCATGCACACCGTCAAAGTAACCCAACTATCCCTACCAAGGCCATTTCAGCAAGGGAAGACAGTGTGGGGCTCCTGCTGAGCAGAATTGGGTTCTTTGAGACTTTACAAACCCCTTTCCTGCAGCTGATATTTGACTGTGGGGAAAGTGAGTCAGGTCTGGCGGCAAGAGACAGACTGAGAACACAACTACTTGCTCATTGGAAAAGCAGGCTGCTTTTATCATTATATTGTGATATCAAGCTACTCATGCATTTATTTTTAAAATCCTAATGATATGTATCCTGGGCACCAATCCAAGACTGATTAAAACCAAAAGTACCCTGGAAAGATTGGACACTAGTTTGACTTGGAAATTTTTTACAATAAATGTAATTTTTTGCATCCTGGTAGTATACAAAACATGCTTTATATTATGGTTTGATATTAAAAAGGTATTTTACAAGGTTGCACATCCATGAAGTTACATTAGCTTTCCACAACCTTGCCAAAAACCTCTGATGAGGATAAGTCATATGCATGACCTGCTTCTGAAGGTCTGAACAGTATTTAAGTTTAATGCCTGTGGGTAAGTTACTTTTTCTGAACAAGGATTTAGCCAGTCTCATTTAAAAAAACACAATTAACTAAAGTAATGGTACTTTAAAAAAACATACAAGCAGACAAAAAAAGAACTCCCATAAAAATACCAAATGTAGAATTCCATAGAATAGCTCCATCCATAAAGCCACAGTCCATAATGACAGCAAGTATTCAGCAAGGATAAGTTCACAAGCATGTCTTATATGGCATTACTTTATAGAAAACCAATAAGGATATACATTCTCTGCAGAGTGAATTCTATTGCTTTGGGGACCCAAACAGAACTCCCAAAGCAGCTCTTCATTTTCTTGCTACTGTTTGCACGTGTAAGGGACTAACAGTGTGACAAAAAGGACATTTAAAAAGTAGCTCTTCTACAATGCTACTGAAGCCCACAAGAATCAAAAGCATTCCCTGAACAATCAGGGAAAATGAGCAGGAGTCCATTGGCACATTAATGATTAACAACATTTAATCCAGCATGAGCATTCATAAATCACAGCTCACTTCTTCAGAAAAATTATGCTGGAATAAAACGAAGTGCACTTACCTGTCACTGATAAGAACATAAGAGACGCCAATGTTGGATCAGGCCTAAGGCCCATCCAGTCCAACACTCTGTCACACAGTGGCCAGAAATACCAGGTGCCATCAGGAGGTCCACCAGTGGGGCCAGGACACTAGAAGCCCTCCCACTGTTGACATCCCCCCCCCAAGCACCAAGAAGACAGAGCATCACTTGCCCCAGAGCCCCTATCTATACCTTGTGGCTAATAGCCACTGATGGACCTGTGCTCCATATGCTTATCTAATTCCCTCTTGAAGCTATCCATGCTTGTAGCCGCCACCACTTTCTGTGGCAGTGAATTCCAAGTGTTAATCATTATTTGGGTGAAGTACTTCCTTTTATCCGTTCTAACCCGACCGCTCAGTGCCCACGAGTTCACTTACGTCTTCTGTGCAGACACACATTGGGCTGGCACAAGCACAGTCCCAATGGGAGGCTGCACTGAAGACGGAAGATGAAATGTTGTTAGTCATTAAGGTGCCACTGGACTTCTGCTTTGCTACAACAGAACAACAGAGCTACCTCTCTGGAACCATCTGGTAAACACCGTTTTCTCTACTGCAAACCCCATTCTTAGTGTTTTTTGTACCCATCCTTCTTCTCTTTGCTTCATCTTGATTTGGACTGTTTCAGGCATTTTATGTTTTGCTTGTATAAACAATGTTTCCACTGGACAATAACTAAGATCACTCCAGTTAAAGACTGATCACTTGAGGGTGGCTGGGAAAAGTTAGTTTTTAAAAAGCAGAAGCATTATTTGTGTGTTCTGTACAACAGCTTGGATCCAAAGTATCCCATCTGCAATCCAAGGCATTTCAGCACCCCTCCCCAAATCCTCCACCACCTTTCCCTTCAAGGGCGCAGACCCTCTGCTACTTTATTTGCCTTGTTCCTGAGGAACAGCTTTTCAGTGGTCCAGGAACTCCAGTGGGAAGGATGGTGGGAAAGCCCTGGTGCGTGTGTAGAACAGTGCCATAGTTCTTTGAATCCAAGCCAACAACTGTTCTCAGTACTGAATACAACACTACTGACTCCATTTTTAGTAACTGTTATATGTAATCAAAATTTAGATCACTAGACATTTTCCATAGAGCTCTCTTCATGTGAACTTCCAAGAATGACTTTTTACCCACTGATTATATTTAATATCATATATGGAATATCAAATAGTATTCCATAACATTTTGCTCATTTTACTTTATTTCTTTTATATTCTTTCTCTCTCAGTTGTCCTCCCACTCCTAATATCGCAGCTTAGGTACATTTTCTGCACAGTATTTTCTAACAATGGTTTCTAACATTCTATTGTTTTGTATTTATCAGAACATCTGCCCAGGACTGAATGCTAGTTACACTTTAACATCACATGCAATTGGCTCACATCAAAAATGCCATTAGGCACACAGATACACCAGCTATTGCTGAGAGTTCTCCTGATTTCTAGATGGCCCAGAACAGCTAGCTGTTCTGCAGCAGGCTGACCTCCATTATATATAACAATGAAATCTGTCATGAACTGGCATCTTGTACAGAAGACAAAGGTATTTTTGCACCTGGGTTCATAAAATGCAAAAATAACCTCACTGCTTCTAAAGAGTTGACTTAAAGAACATGTCAAAGATTAAAGGCAAGGGTAAATGAACACCAAGAAAAATGAAGAATCCATAGTTTTCAGGTTGCTTACCTGGACCTTGGTCTTGCTTTGAGAGTGTTCGATTCCTGAGCAACTGTAACAAAACATCACTTGTCAAGGTCATTTCTAGGCAATCAGTATTGATTACCAATGATGCTTAATGATTACAGTTATTAATCTGTAGTCTGTATTAATATTGTATTAATATGTATTCTAAAAA
>NW_015170275.1:1474623-1549835 GCF_001447785.1 Gekko japonicus | reverse complement strand
ATATATCTGCTCACAGGTGCCATTCTTTATCAGCTGTGTGAAGAACACTGAATGTGACAATAACAAAACTACATGAACTCTAGCAACCAAGTAATCCGAACCGATGCATGAGTATTTTGCATGTAGAAGTTTCTTCCTAAGCCTAGTAATTAGCAGCTCAGTCATGATAGTGCATATTCTTTTTTAGTCTAATAAAGGTATTCTCATTCTTATAAACTGCCTTCTCCTTTGCAAAATGAACAGAATGTTTTGACAGAAACCTCCTTTTAAAAGAGATTGTTGAAAGGTTATTGAAAACCTACTTTAATATGTCTTCTCCTAGTGGTTTTGCCAATAAACTCCTTTCTACATGATAGTCACTTTCCCAAGGCTTCTCCTTGACACTCCAGTAACAAAGAACCATGCAGCCTAACAACACACGTGGTACAGCCCATAGTCCTCATGATGAATCTGGTGGCTCATCAGTTGTCTCTACACTCCATGGCCCTGATTAGCTGCAGCTCTCAGCAGAAGCCAGCTCAGAAGTACCAGGGCAGCTGGGTACCAATGAAGCGGTGCCACTGGAGATGCATGGCAATGCTTAGGCAAGCTGTTATGAGGTGCAGGTACCTGCAACAGTTGCCAAACCAACTATGCAGGAGATTCTTGGTGTCTGCAGGCCAAAGGCCACCCAGCAACTGTTAGAACTGCTTGGAACTAGTCAACACACTTGCAACTGCTCCTCACTAGGACAGAGAGCGTGTGTGACAGAACTGCAGACCAAAAGGTGGTTATACTCGCAAGAGTCAGAGCAAGTATAGGTGAGCAACTGGGGTAGGAAACTCCTGTGTCTAACATGTTCTTGAGCATGCCCAAGAGGTCCTGCTGACCTCAAAGATGTCCATGGTATCTAGTTCCTCTTCTCTCTCCTCACTCCTTTATAACACCTCTCTTTCTCTTACTGTCAGGGAGCTAAACTGATAGCCTCACCACCTAACTCTTGTCATAGTGCCATCCTTTCCCACCTCCCAAGAGGCCTTCAGGCCCAACACCACCATTGCCTCAAGCAATGGTATCATATCTAGTTTGTGTTTCACCACTGGGTGGCACTGATTACCAGAGCTACAAAGGCATACATCCAGCCATTGCTTTTGGTTCTACCCCACTGCCTGGTGATGGCATCACTACATGCATTGGATGTCTCTTCATTCCCTTTCCATCTTTTTACTGCCTTGCCATTTCCCACCAGCACATCTGCAGGTAAGTCTGGAAGATACCCACATAGCAATCATTGGCGATGCCTAGCTTGTGTCAAATCCAGACTCCTGATACGCTTGTGGTTTACTAGGCCTGAGATATAGCAATAAAATGCTGTAGGGTAATGCCCAATTCTTTGAAGCGTTACTGAAAAATAATTACAAAAGCTTTTTAAACTGTGTGGTTGAGACTGTGATTAGAGTTTAACCGTACAGAGTAAACTGGAAGTTTCTTCCAATGGTGTAATAATTAAGAGAAATGTAATATGACTGCCACTCAAAGGTTGTGATTATAACCATACTTACTTGGAAGTAAGTGCCACTGATATCAGTGAGGCTTAATTCCATGTACATGCGTTTAGATTATAATTTACTCTCTGCAAAGGGAAGGGTGGATTGAAGAAGAGCTTTTCTAAAAATACATAGTTTGAACAATGTTAATTCATACTAAACCCAAGCTTATTGTCAGGTAAACAGCCCAGTGCTAAACAGGCTTCCTTCAAAATAAGTCCAGCTGAGTCTTAGCAAGTACGCATAACATCATATACTAACAAGAAATAAGGCCACCCTTGCTTTTCTCCTTACATTCCTATCAAAAGAAACGTGTTATGACAAGGATCTCTAATGATATTTCCAGAGGTCATTTCGGGGGGGATCGCAGTTCCCCCGGGTGAGGTGTGGGGGGCGGGGCACATGATGAAGCCCCGCCCCCTGCTTCCGGCCGCCCCGCTTCCGGCCCTCATTCAGCCAGGAGGAGGCAGGAGAAGAGGGAGGGTAAGTTGCTTCCTCCCCGCCTCTCCCCAACCCTGCCTGCCTGGGGCCAGGGAGGGCCTTGGCGGGGCTTCCTTGCACTCCCGCCGGCCTTGCAGGTCCACTGCCGGGCCCCTGATGTCAGGGGGTGTGGCATATGCTAATGAGTTATGCTAATGAGTTCCCCTAGCTCTTTTTCTACGAAATGACCCCTGGATATTTCAGTTCAAAAGTAGCAGCGTTTCTCTCTTCAACTGCACTGATGAGTCATATTGAAGAGATAGCTATATAAAGCACATACAGTGTCAAATTTATCATCCCTTGCTCCTATGCAGGAAACATAGTTCCAGTCTGGTATTGCTTTGTTCCTATAGATTTGGTGTTTGTTGACTTGTAATGATAATGTGTAAAGTTAGTAGAATGTATTATATGTATTGTTTATAAAATGTTGAATAAATTAAACATTTTTTAAAAATCTTAACCAAAAATTATTGTTGGCAGTCTTCCCAATAATCAGCATTCCAAACCAGGGTTTGGACAACAAACAACAAACTATGGTTTGCTGCAAATCTTTCATTAGATTACTGAAAGTGATAGAAGAGGAGGGGGGGGAACAGGCAAACTAAAGATTCTTCAGACTTGTTCATGTAATCACCAACCTCATAATTTACCTGTTGACAAGGTGTTTTTTAAAAATTCTATTTATTCTAATATGTCAATCTGTTGAATGCAAATAGAAACAGAATGGGATTTGCCATTCTACTAAGTGCTCTCTGTGTGCTTGGAGACGGCCCGGGCAGGGAGCCGCTGCCGGGGTGTCCCCTTGCCATGCCACCCCCAGGGTCTGAGGAGCGGGTAGAAAGTGGGGGGCAGGGGAGAGGCCCCGGGGGGAGGCCCCCTATCTTTCTAGAGCTCGTTGTATTGTTGCTGCAACGGGCCTTGCTCCTAGTGTGAAATGTGCAGGGACAGAATAGCAATGCATTAGACAGGGATAGTGGGTAATATCAGATTCCTTGGCAGCTACACAGGTGTTGGTCTTGGCTATATAAATAATGCCCAGGGTATTGCTACTATCGTTATCTCCCCTATTATTTCAGTTCCAAGTTTGGTAACTAGTCCCCTACCTTTCCTCCTGTGACTTGGCTACAACGATCCATACAATGGTCACTTCCAGGTTAGACTATTGTAACTCACTTTATGTGGTGCTACCCTGATCCGGAAGTTGCAGCTAGTGGAAAATGCGGCAGTGTACCTGCTGAATGTGATGTCTCTGCAGGCGCACATTCGGCTGGTGCTGTGCCAGCTGCACTGGCTGCTGATAAAATTCCAGATCCGTTTCAAAATGTTGGTTTTAACCTTTAAAGCCCTATGCGGCCAGGGACCAACATATCTATGGGACCGCCTCTCCCCATATGTGCCCCGAAGAACTCTATGCTCTGCAGACCACCATCTCCTGGAAATCTCCACCCCAAAAGACATCTGCCTCACCTCGACCAGGGCCAGGGGATTCTTGGCCCTGGCCCCAGCCTGATGGAATGAGCTCCCAATGGAGTTCAGGGTCCTGTGGGATCTCTTACAATTCTGCAGAGCCTGTAAAAAATTCCACCAGCACTTTGGTTGAGGTGGTGGACGTCCAACTAATCTGGCCCCTCCTGCTTAAGCAGCCCTCTGTGTCCAACAGCGACAGTTCTACCAGTCTGAGAACCTGGACCTTTCACACTTCTAATGATTCGGACACCACAAGTTTTTGAAATTGCCATCTTGTGATTCAGTCGGACTTTTGAAATAGTTGTCTTTAGGGTTTTAAATTGTTTTATTTTTTGTCTAGTATCTTGTATGTTGTAACCCACCCTGAGCCTGCTTGGGGGTAGGGTGGGATAAAAATAAAATCAAACAAACAAAAAAAATTCTACTTTGCTTAAATATACCTGCACTTGTTAATGGCCCATGTAAGAAACAGTTCAGATAAACTAGATTTCAGATCATGACCATGATTTTCACATTTCCAATAACCAGCAGTCTGATACTAAACACAGTTTTATTTGGAAGTACCAATGAGTTAAATGGGATTTGGGCCCTTGGTAAATTGGCTTAGAATATTTACATGATCAGAACACGACCATGCTTGTTTTCAAAGGGGTGTATTTCCATACCTGTTTTAACAGACAAGTGCTGAGATACTTTACATTCCTTTGGCATTGTCTGGGCTGATGCACTAATTTTTAGACCTTAATTAAAACAAGAAATGAGAAGTTATTTGGTATTGATTATAGATATGAATAAGTACAGAGATCCTACAAAGCACTGTGTTATAAGTGTACTTATAAAAAGAATATACATTCTAAAAAGATCACAAAATATATTACAATATACAGAAAATTAATTCTTCAGAAATGCCCATTTGAAGCCCTAGTAATGAATCCGTTGTTACCAAAAAGAACCATGAATGTATAGATGCTAAAGATGTCAAGAGTCATACTTGAATAATCATAAGTGTAAATAATCAACATGATTTTGGACTACAGCGTGTCTTCAGTGAGAACTTTAGCTATTCATGCGCCAGCACCTTGGAAAAGAACTACTTTGCCAATGGTCTAAGGGCCCATCAGGTTAGCTTCTAGGAATAATCACTATGGCTGTATAATTTATTCTAAAGGTGCTTATCAAGGAGTCTTGCTAAGCTAAAGAGTAGTTGTAAAACAGCTATGAATGGTAGATTTGACACTTGGAATTCAGCCCCCTCTCCCAGGGGGGTACAGCTACATATCTGGGATTAGTACCTAAGGCATATTTAACCCTGTGACATCTCCTTTAGTACAGTTTACAACATGTAGTGGCTTCTCTTAATCCTGCCTCCTTCATGGTTTTGCTTGAGCCATAAAACAAATAAGGAACAAAAGAGCATCAAAACTGTAGCATAAGACATGTTTTAGCAGTTATATTGACTAGGCAATATAATTATATTGCTAGGCAACCCCCTACAACACCATCAAAGCAACCTGCCTTGGCTGCAATGTTTTATACAAAATTTGCCAATGGGCTAAGGGCCCCTCAGGTGAATGTGGTTTCTCCCAGTGCTCAGGAAATGGTCACTGACATACCAGCAAATCCCATGGAACAGTAAACACAAGGCAGGAGGCCTCTGCAATGTATTATGTAGTTGCCTACAACTCCAAAATGGTGGTCTAAATCTCACAATGCAGTCTCATGAGATCCAGCATTTTAGGAAGCCATGAAATTGAGGGAGGGGGAAAGAGTTTGCTGGGGCTATGAGAAGAAGGAAGAGAGGCATGAAAGGGAAAATGTCAGCCAGGGGAAGAACAAACTGAAAAGGTATGTAAATAGGAAGTAAGCAGAGAGTGCCAGAACAAATAGAGAGGAGAAAACAGGATTTCCTCACAGGTCCCCTTCCTTTAAGTAATTATTTTTCTCCCAATTGGGATATGAGTGACAGGTAGGAGCATCTGCAGCTACAGAAAGGCTTGACCCCTCCAATGTTCCCTCTATGCTGTGAAGTCTTGTGAGCAAAAATTCTACTTTGTGAGCTACTGGCATTAAAGTTTTGAGCAAGCAATTTGGCTACTGCATAAATTAGTTTGCTCTGGAGCCATCCTTCCTGAGCTGAGAAAAAGATGTGTGAGTTGGAGGCTAAAAAACTGTGAGCTAGCTCTCTCTAACTCAGCTTAGAGGGAACACTGGACACCTCCCTCCTATCAATCATACACTATAAAGATTCCCCAACAGACACTCCTGGATTCATGTTACCAGGCAGACAAGTATGAAGGGATGTTTGGAAATATACCATACCGTTCTACTCCAAGTATACAAATGCGTGTTGACATTGGCCGAAATTCTGCTCTACAGAAGAAATGAAATGTGATTCCCACTTGCAAACACTGGTCCGTTAAAACTTGTATCTGAATGACCAAAGTTATACATATACCCAGACACAGAGTTATGGTACCCATCAATTTTGTTCTTCTGTCTGCATCTAGTGAGAAGTCTCCTCATTTGTTTTGCCTACTCAAACTGATACTGCTGCATGACTGACTCAGACAATATTGATTTTCTCAGCCAAAGGGAATTGTATAAAATATCGCTTATGACTTGAAACCAAATTAATTAAGAGACAACAGCTTGGTATTGTACCTTGTTTGTCATCATTAATTGCATCCTGTGTCAGGGCAATTTTATCAGGTGCATCTTCAAGAGACGTCTCCTTCACACAAAGAGAAGAGCAGTAGTTTGTGAAGACATAGAAACCAATAAAACAAACAGATGTATGTGAAGACGTTTTGCGTTTACAGGCTGACAGAAATGGAGACCTAAGCTCTCCCTTGCAAAGCATACAAGCAAATAAAGTGGATTCTGAAAAGTAAAATGGTATCAGTCTGGATCCAACACTAGGAGTACAACATCCTGACCTCAAAGAATGAATAAAGTAAACAGACTTGCTGAGAAATCTCTTTATATATGAGGTCTTGCAGTCTAGAATTTAGGAAAAACTGTCAAAAATGGTGGGGAACTACCACAGGAAAGAGATACAGTCTCTATGGCAATCTTCATTGACAGACCGTCTGCTCTATGCAATTGTTTGCATGCTAGTGGTACAGTAAAGAGAGGTCAGCCTTTGACATAATCATAGATTTAAAACTTTTTTCAAATTCGTTCAGGCATGGGGTAGGCAACTGCATTGCTCATATGATTCGTGCAACTCAGGGATTATTTGATATTTGAAAAAAATGTTTTAAAAAATCAAGAACTATTAAAACGGTTTCATTTGGGGTTGCACCCCCAGCAGTTTGTAATAGGCAATTTGACTGTCCTTGAAACAGCACAGCATTCTGAAACCTCTAAGCCTGAGCAGTTGACTGCATTCAAAATAGCATGCGTGTCTGGATAGCTACTCGTACTGAGTTGCTTAGTTTACGTATGTTCCACAGTCAAAGGTGGATTATAGTTCAGTTAAAATCAATCACAGCTTATTTTATGCATGGTGTTGCCTTTTGCATCTTTCGGGTTGGTGGGCAGAATGCCAAGCTCGGTGGAGAAGGAACGTATTCCCCCACAGTCCTGATTGTGTGACATATATTTGAATGAGAATCAATTGCTCACTCCTCCTTCACACCTTCTCAGTTGTTACACATCATTTAAACTATACTGTGGTTACATTTAGATTAGATTACTGCAATTTACTCTACATAGGGCTGTTCTGAAACTTCAACTGGTGCAAAATGCTGCAGCCAGGATGTTGACTGGAGTAGACTATAGGCACAACATCACTCCAGACTGGCTCCCAATCTGTTTCTCTGCACTATACAAAATGTTGGTATGGAACTTAATAGCCCTATATGGCTTTGAGACCAGCATACCTGAAAGAGAGCCTCCTCCCTTTCAAGCCTACCCAACCACTAAGGTCACCTTCCAAGGCCCTGCTTCGAGTGCCCCCACCTTCTGAGATTAGGGGGCGTGGCAACCTAGGAGAGAGCTTCAGGATCACGGCATCAAAACTCTGGAACTCCCTCCCCAGGGAGACTTGCCTGCCCCCTTCTGGTGCCATCTTCCACCAGTGGATGAATACGTTTCCTGCCCCGTGCTTTAATTGTTGTGTTAATGTTTTTGTATGTGTATTTTAGCTTGGTTTTAATTGTTTTAATGATGTGTTTTCGGTTGGTTTTAATGATTTTTAAGATTAGTTTTTATTATGTATGTTTTTAATCTGTTAGAGGGCAGAAAGTCAGAACATAAATTTTGTAGATAACCACACCACAACCACATTTCAAGGGCATCTGCTTTTTAGCCCGCACAGTCAGTCGCATTCATCATGTTGGTGCATGGTCAGAACTAACTCATCTGTGCCCAGATCATAGCCAGGACATATTAATTTCTTAAAATAACTGTCCATGCCAAAAAATCCCTGTGTTCTATCAATGCTGCCAATGATTTTGAAAATCAGGGGCCTCATAGCTTTAAAATATGAATCACTGTAACATTTGTTCAATACTGTGACATCAGACCCAGAACCCCAAAACTGGAAAAGATGATGCAAATCAAGAGGACCTAAGTAGGCTGGAGAGAAGACCCAACTCAGAACTGCAGATGAATCGATAGAACATATGAATATTAAGAAATAAATGGTCACCAACTGGCTCAACAGAAGTTGTCTCAAAGAGAATCAATGACTCCGAGTTGTTTGGATGCTCACGGACAGTTTCCAACTGATTATTTTTAGAAGAGACAAAGACAGAGAGAGAATTCCAAATCAGTCTCTTTAGTGAGAAAAGCACATCAGAACTTCCACCTATATTTCCAAATACTAAAGGCAACTCCAAGCTTTGGTGTACAAATACTTAGTAGAAATTAAGCAGCTCTTAATGAATTTTAAGGTGGAATTTATCACTACTTATGACTGAGACAAGACTTCCAAGGCCAGAAGTTTTTTTATTTATTGTAGTACAGTATGAAAATTGCTTCTTGGCAAACAGAAAAAGGAGAGAAAATTAAAAAGAATCCCCTCCTCACCCAGTTGCTGCATGATAGATGGGTAGGCAATACGTACTCTTGGAAGTATGCTAACATACAGCTAGTCCCAGACCTAACCTGAACCTGCGTTTACCCATTTCCCCCCCATTAGGAACTCAGTGGTGCCCTAAAACAGCACTCTCTCAGCTTTGCGCATGCCTGCCATCTCCCCAACATTCCTGCTTCCCCACTCTCAACCATGAAGTGTGTCCTGCTCATGGGGCCCCAGCAATTCTGCCCGTGCAAACCCTAACTTGTGCGTCCCTTGCCAGGGGAAGCTCTAAAGCAATTTCCCTCTCCTGTTTCCTGCATACCCTTGGGCTCAAATAGCCCAGAATACTTCCATGTCAAGAGATTAACTATATGAACCAATCTCCCCCAAACACACAGCAGTTCTGCTTAAGGAGGACAAGTAGGAAGATGCTGCTTAAGCCAAGTTCTGGCCAAGTGCCAAAAACCCTGCTATGTCCACCTGCCACCTTGGGTCTGCTTGCAGAATAAAAGCACCTTAAATAAACAAGATGACACTGGTGTTTCATCTTATATGGCTTTGTTTTGTTTCTTTTGCATAGTTCTATTGCTGCTCCAAGTCTCTGCTGGCCACAGGTGGTTCCTGTAGAGAGGGGAGGAGGGGGCAGCTTCAGACAGCAGCACCACACAGCACATACAGCTGGCAACCTCCCATGCCTGCTTCATGGTGTGCGTGCACTGAGCAGCAAGGCTGTGGATCTGCACAGTATAGCAGCGACTGCTGGTGTGTGGCTGCTGGCAGTCACTGGTAGTGGGCTCTGGTGGAAGACCTCACTGTCTGGGTTTGAAAGAACTACAGCCCCGCTTTTGGAGTGGAGCAAGGAAGATAACATATCAAGCAAAATCATTTGGTGTTCCACCATTTGGAAGGCATTCCAGGGGTTGCTATATAACCACTGACAGCCCACTTTTACCCATGCACTGAACAACAAACTAGGAGGTGGAGTGCAACATGTTGAAGGCAACTGTTTGGTAGCTTACAGTTACGTTACGTTAGTATTACTCAGGATTCAAAGACTCCAAAATGGGTCCACTACAATGTTTTCAATATTTGTATGCAGGATATCTTGGGTTCATGTTAAGTAGCTGTTTGGAAGAAACCTCTCTCTCCCAGAAATCCTGAAGAACTGCTGCCATTCATAGTAGAGATGCCAAGCACTGGCCTGATTTGTATGTTAACTTAATGTTTTGTTTGCCAAATGGCGTTACTACTTTTAAAGTTGATACTGATATACAATGAGTGACACTTAAGCAGCAAGAACAAATGGTATGCAAAACAACTAAGAGCGTTCAGAAATTCCTGTCACCTACTAGATTAAGTTTTTACCTCAGTCCTACTGAAGTCTCTTGTTTGTTGACCTACTGACAATGACTCTGAATATGAATTCAACACACAGTCACATTTAGGCTTAACGGAAGCTGCAAAAAAAGATGGAGATGCATGCAAGTCTTTGTGTTAACACAATTTTCCATACAGCCTTTTACTATGAAACTATCCAGTTCAAACGTGGTCATCTATAAAGCAGGCCTAGCTGTGATACTTTTCCCCTTTAATTCTGTTTTAGATATTTTATAACACATTCCCCTACATGTTTGACATCACTTTTCCTTCCTTCAGTCATATTTTCTACAGAAATGACATTTTGTTCCAACAGTGAAGGTTATCGTGGAGAACTCCACCTTCCCATTTGACTGAAACCTTTCCTCATTAAAGCTGCATTTAGCTCCACAGATTCAATGTACAGTCACTTCCCTGTGATCAGTGTTCTGCTGTGCACCTGGAAATTGTGCTCATATAACATGGAGTAAGTCAGGAACACTGCTGGGCTTATTACAAATACATACTGCTAAATCCTTCAGCATCCAGTTCTACCACAGATCCCTAGCTAATACTTTCAGTAAGTTTTCAGGACAAACACATCATCAGTACATTTGTCAAGGCTACCAAACATTTTGTGTTTGGTTTTTTCCCCTGCTGTTTCTACCATGCCTGTAATTTAAACACAATTAAAAAACAGGGATTTCAGAGCTCTTTTCTCAGCATTGCCGCTAAAATTTCTTGTTAATAAATTTTAATCAACTGAGTCTAAATTTCTCCAAAAAAAAAAGGACTGAAGTATCACCTGCTTGAAGATAATCAGGCATCAGAGTGTCTGGCAAAGTGTCCGGCAAAAGATAACCATTTTTCCGAGCAACCACAAGGTGAAAGGCAGCACAGAATTCCAGTAATGTCAATGCTCCGTCACAGTCTACATCACTAAGTTCCCTGTAAACAAGACAGTCATTACTGACTTTCATTTCAGAGCATAACTGAAACAAAACCACCTTCTCCTTGCGTGCATATTATGTGCATTTTGTGGGACAGATGAGTTTTCCCAGCATCGATTTTGTCATTTTAACAGATATTTAAACAGGACATTTAAAATCTACATCATGAACTTAATGCAATTTCATTTCCATACATTTTTATGGTATGGTCATACAAGTTCTGTTTATTTATACATCTAGTAACCAGCTGCCTCACCTTGCAAATTTAGAAGTTTAGTGATATCCATGAAAAAGTTACGCCGTATCAGGCCATCTGCAACGTTAGCTAAACCGACTAATTAAAATCAGGGTCAGGTCTCATTAGTAAGGGTTGATGAATTATGCATCTGTACTTATTTGAAAAGTTAGGCTGTAATTAGCTTTCATCTGATGAGGATAGCCAGAACTGAAGCTTATGAAGTCCTTAACTATTCAAAATCTGTGTTTATCTGAACTCTCTTTGCAAAAACTATCTAGCAGCCTGTTGTGCTAATTACATTCTTTAAGATGATCTTCGGAAACCCTCCAAGTTTATATTACTGTTCAAATCTCTCTAGTCCTTCTGAGAAGGGACAGTAGTTCTATAAAAATAACATGAAAGGAAAATCAACATACCTCCTGCTGCGCTCGGACCTCAAAGTGATTTTGATGAGAGCAATTGCTGTGATTTCTTTTCAGCACCACAGCAGTTTTTTAAAAGACCCAATAACATTATTATGAATGATAAAACAGAAATTACCATATGTGTGAAAGTTCAGGGATGGGCAGCTTAGATTTTGTGAAGAAGTTCTTAGCCACCGAACCTGTCAAGAATAAAGGCTCATCAGTGAAATAATAGATTATTGATTGCAATTTGCATTAATTTGAAGTAACGCTATTTTTAAAAACATGCTTGAGCCCTGGAAATTGTGCAGTTCTTGCCACAGTAGACAGATTAAGTATGAAATTATCTGACTGTTACTAGGGTTACCAACCTCCAGGTGGTGGCTGGAGATCTCCTGGGATTACAACCCATCTCCAGGCAACAGATATCGGTTTACCTTATGAAAATGGCTGCTTTGGAAGGTGGACTCTGTGGCATTATATCCCACTGAAATCCCTCCCCCGCCCTCCTCAGTGTCAATCCCCAAAATCTCCAGGTATTCCCCAACCCAAAGCTGGCAATATTAGTTATTACCAATCTTTCCTACACGAAGAGAGTATCCATGTGACTTTTGATAGGTTAGAGTCAAGTCAGTTTAATGGCTTCCATGTATTTATAGAAAGGATTGCCTTGGAAGAAAGCACCACAGACTCGCAAATATCTAAGCAACTGACAGAGAGTTGCAGGCTTCCATGCAGACTTAAGGCTTCACCATGCATGGATGTTTTCCTTAAGCATGGTTAAACATTGTATCTGACCACCAAATCAGCATTAAAAATTGACTACAAATTGTGATGTGATTTGGCGATGCTTTGCCAAACACATTTTGTTAAGTTTACATCTACCCCAAGCAAACCTTGGTTAAGGCAGTTTCTCCTCCTCTTTAGGTGAGTCCTCATATAGGCCATCTGGGGGGTGGGCTTAGTTTGGCAGAGCTTTAAGGTATGTCTGGGATCTTAATCAGAGTTAAGGCAACAACACATAGGGCTTTTCCGCATTCTCATTTCCCTCACTTGTAAATCCATGTTTCTTCAGGGGGGGGGGGATTCTGTTCTGCACATAATTTGTTCCCTCTAGTGGTTGATTTGATATCACGCTATCTTATGTCTGGCATAAAACCCCCGTAGTTTAGATCTGTGGGGAGATATGCTGGATGTAAACTCGTATGACATTGAATTGACCACTAGAGCGAGCGAAACAGGTGAGGAACAGAACTGCCACCCACCAAGAAACAGGGACTTACAAGTGAAGAAAATGAGAACCTGGGAAAGCTCATAGTATTAGCTGGAGTTAAGTGATAGGTCTGCAATGATCCAGGCTTTCAAGACAGCCTGGGTATCTCTGTAAGCAAAGAAATGCTGGCATACGGAGGCCCCAGCACGTGGTAAGGACTCCTTCAAAGGAGACAATGGAATCCACAGAACCTTGTACAGGTAACTGCTTTTACCTGCCCTGTATCTCCTTAAGTCAGCGCCGAGTCCCACACGGCCCTCAGCCATAAAGACACCTCCTGTATTTTGTCAACAGAATCTAGTCCAATTTCTAGCTTGGTTTCTCCTTTTCAACACGATAATAATTACATCCAAAAATTTGGCTATCATGTACTAACAACATCTCTCACCAATGATTTAATTTTCTAAACATTCTCTTGGCAGATATAAGCAAGACTCCCCCTTTTTCTCCCCCTTTCTGATATGTAAATACAGCATTTTTTTCCTTGGGGGGATATATTATTAAAGTTTAAAAATGCTTAAATTAAAAAAAAACATTCTCTTGGCAATAGTGAAAGGAACTCTAAACTGTGAGTGTGCAACTTAGGCTGAATGTTTTAAATTTGTAATATCCTCCTAAATTTAACTTCTGACCTAGCCAAGAAGCATAATTCCATAAGTTATTTTTCCTTTCTTGTATTTAGAATCCTCTGTTGCTCAGAGAATTGAAAACATGAAATAACATGCCTAAAGACAATTTCTTGGAATGGAGCAAATCAGATGCATAATCCTTAAAATTAATAGTACAGCAGCATGCGCATCTGCGTGCCCAAAAAGTCTGAACCACATTCTCTTCCTAAAGCAGCCGCAAAATCCTCTGAACTATTTTTTATCAACTATTGTTTTAGATTGTAATATTTAAATTCCAGTATGTAGTGCAGTGTAACAATAAAAATGCAAAAGGCCAGGTCAGACTGACTTGAGGTTAAAATGTCATAGCTTCATTCCTACAAACTGTAAGCATAATTGCAAGTGGAGAGCAATTGTTAGGGTTGCCAGACCCTGGCAGCGGCAGTGGGGGAACCCCACCCCTAACTGGCCCAAAAGGCGATGTGATGACATCACCATGTTGCTGACATCATGCAGCGATGCTCTAGTTTTTGGGCAAAGCTCTATGGTAAAATCGCCTACAAACCATAAAGTTTTGCCCCCCCAAAAGAGCATCACCCCACTGATGTTGGCAACGTGATGACCTGAAGAACCTGGAATGGACCCAGGAGCCCCCCGCTGGCTGCAGGCAGGACCTGGCAACACTAGCCATTGTGGATCTCTACCACTTACCCCTTCTCCCTGCAATCTTCAAAAAGTTGATGCTGGGGTTTGGGAGAATACTGTGGACAAAATTCCACACAGTGTGGGAGCCTGCACTGAGGAAGAGAAATCAGGTGAAGTAACTCCCACCTTCTGTCGGTTGTGGCGATAGTGCAACTGAGCAAGGGCAGAGCTAGTACCTGGCCTGTTGTGAGGTGGGCAGAGGGGAACGCCTGGCCAAACCCCATGCAAGGCAGAGGGCAGTGCCCAACCCCGCCTGGTCAAGCCCCACGAAAGGGAAGGGAAGGCAGAGGGTGGCACCTGGTTCAGTCCACCCGAGCCCTCACAAGATGAGGGAGGTGCCCAGCTGAGATTAGGGAAGCAGTGCACAGCCTGCGCGAGAGCTGCTTAAGGGAAGGAAAGCAACACCTGGCCAATTGGTTAGGCAGGCTGCCTCTTCTTCCCTCCTTCCATATCAGCTTTGGGAGGGAGAGGCAGGGTCAATCAAACAACCTCTTCCTCTCTTCTGCCTCTCTCTCTCAGGGGTGTGACCAGTGCGGTCTGGGGGAGGGGCCCTTCCCCAAAGTTTTTCACTCAGTCTGAGCTTGCTCTTAGAGTTCTTCTGATGATAAAATGGATGAGAGGAGAATGAAGTAAGGTGCTTGGAGTCCCCAATGAGGAGAAAAATTGCATATAAATGGAGTAAATTAATAATACATATAGCTGAAGATGGAGGAGCAGATAAAAGATTGGTGGGTAGGTGGGAAGGAGAGAAGGAGACATAGAATGATGAAGACACGGGGATTGCCAGGAGGAGGGGAAGAGGAAATGATGTGGAGAGGTTGAGACAGGGGAAAGTAGGTGCCCTTTGCAAGTCCTTGCAGGTT
Organism: Gekko japonicus; assembly: GCF_001447785.1. Lineage (NCBI taxonomy): Eukaryota > Metazoa > Chordata > Lepidosauria > Squamata > Gekkonidae > Gekko > Gekko japonicus. The sequence goes on along the minus strand of NW_015170275.1, from coordinate 1,534,939 downwards.
CCCTACTGTTCAACTGGGTCCGCACTTGCAACTGGGACCATGCAACCAAACCATACTTTCCCCACATAGAGGCTGCTGGGGTATGGAAGGGCAGAAAACGGAAGATATAGGTAGGTTGGCTGATGGATGGGAAGGAGACAAAGCAGGAAAGGGGGAGAGGCTATGGGGGCTTTCAAGGAGGGGAAAGAAAAAATACTGGGATAGAAGAAAATTCTACCCACAAGTCTTTGCAGCTTCCTGCTCATTAAGGCATATTGATTAAAAAGGCTGCTGAGGCAATAGTAAACCTGTCTTCTATAAATGGAAATCTTGCATCAACAAATGTTGCAGTTCTTTGAGCAGGTTAAGAAGCTCGTGGATAAGGGTGATCTGGGAGTCATTATGTACTTGGACCTTGAAACGGCTTTTGACAAGGTACCCCACCAAAGACCTCTGAAAAAACTTAGCAGTGATGGCAGAAGAAGACAGGTCCTCTTATGGATTGAAAATTGGTTGAACAACAGGAAGCAGAGAGGTAGAATAAATGGTTAGTTCTTGTAATGGAGAGAAGTCAGTAGTGGAGTCTCACAAGGATTGGGTATGGTGCCATTAAATTTGTTCATAAATGATTAGAAATTGGGAGGCGGTGAGCAGTGCAGTGGACAGGTTTGCAGAAGATACCAAATTATTCAGGATGGTGAAAACCAAGGCGGATTGTGAAGAACAGCAGGATCTCTCTCTAAACTGGGTGAGTAGCCAACAACATGGCAAAAGTTCAGTGTTGGTAAGTGTACAGTGATGAATAGGGGTGTGCATTCAGCAATAGCCGAAACGTAAACATACCCGAAAAATACCTTGCCGGTATAGCTGAACCTGAAAAAGCTGATATTATCCAGCTTTTTTGGGGGGGGTTCATTTCACTATACCAAAAAGAAGGTCTCATTTAAACCTAACAGCCTGAGCCACCAGTCAGCTGTTGGGTTTAAATGCCTCTCGGGGAGGGAAAGAAAGGCATTCTAAACATGCCTGGGTTCTGTGCCTCTTCTTCTCCCCACGGCTGCGGAGCAACTGGAGAAGATCAGGCAGGGAACCCAGGCATGTCTGCATGCCTGCCCTTTGCTTCCTCAGCCAGCTCACTGTGGTGGGTTGGCAGGGGAAGGGAATGGAAGGGCAGGCATGCAGACATGCCCCCTTCCTTACCTGAGCCTCTCCACTTTTGGAGAGAAACTCGGGGAGGGGAAGGAAAGTAGGGGGGATGTTTAAATGCCATTCTTTCCCTCCTGGAAAGAAAGGCATTTTAAACATGCCTGGGCTCCCTGCCTGCCCTTCTCCAGCTACCCCATGTCAGCTTGGTGTAGCGGTTAAGTGCGCGGACTCTAATCTGGGACACCTGGGCAAGCCATAGTTCTGTCAGAGCTGTTCGTGAAAGGGCAGTTCTTGAAAGAGCTCTCTCAGCCCCAACTACCTCACAGGGTGTCTGTTCTAGGGAGGGGAAGAGAAAGGAGTTTGTAAGCCGCTCTGAGACTCTGAGTGAAGGGCGGGGTATAAATCCAATCTCCTCCTCCTCTCTTGCTACAGCTGACTGGCGGTGAGTGAAATTGACAAGGAAATCTGTAGGGGCTACCAGAGGGAAAGAAGGCATTTTAACATGCCTCCTGTCCCTCTGGAGGAGTACATCAGAACCGAATATATTTGGCAATACCGAATATTTCCCCGATCCTAGTACTTTACCGGTACTGGACTGGGGAAATTCAGCATTTACCAATGTTTTTTGGGTCTTATTTACCCGAAGCTGAAAAATACCGGCATTTTTTTTTTTGCACACCCCTAGTGATGAACACTAGAACGAAAAAATCCTACCTTTAGATATCTGCTGATGGTGTCTGAACTGGCTGAGACTGAAAGAGATCTTCAGGTTATAGTGGACAGCTCAATGAAAATGTAGCAGTGCAAAAAGCAAACTCCTTTATCAGGAATGAAACTGCCAGTATTGTAATGCCCTTGTATAGAGCTATGACACAGCTTCATTTGGAACACTGTGTGCAGTTCTGATCACCGTGTCTCAAAAGGATACTGCAGTGCAGGAAAAAGTGCTAAGAGGCTAGAACACCTTTAACATGAGGAATGGCTAAAGGGGCTTCTCAGTTTAGTGAAGAAAAGAAGAGGAACATTGTAGAAGATTACGAAGTTATGCATGGGGTGTGAAATGTGGATAAAGAGAGCCTTTCCCCCCTCTTCTGTAACACTAGATATTAGCACCACCAAATAAAGTTGGTGGGCAATAGGTTTAGGAGGAATGAAAGGAAATACTTCTTTATTAACTAAGTAATTAACCTGTGGAATTCACTGCCAGTGAATGCAGTGATGGACACAAGCACCAATGATATGGGTTAGAAGCCATGGTGACATAAGAGAATCTTCACACACAGAGGCAGCTAAACTCTGAATACCAGTGTGAGGAGACTGCATCAGAGCAAGTTGTCCTCTGTGTGAAACAGAATGCTGGACTAAATGGACCAATGGTGTGATCCAGCAGGACTCCTTCTAAGTTTCCCAGCTAAGCAAAAAAGTATACTGTTGGGCTTGTGGCAGTATGGTTACCACATGGAGAAGCCTGCAGAAATGGTCAGATGAAGGGCAGAGAGGAATATGGTTTGCACATTAAATTTTTAATGAATTGCCATAGGTATTGAAGCCCCCCGCCAGCCTTTAGGTTCCAGCCCTTGTCTTAACACACATTTCTAGCAAGGAAAGAGATACTTTTAACTTCCACCTGCTTCCCCTTGAAGAGGCATCCCTCTTTTCCTTGCCAGAAAACAAAACAGTCTAATAAAGAGGCATATCTGTACTGGCCCATAGATGCTTGGCCACTTTAGTGGTATTAGCCTAGAAGGCGATAAAGTGCCTGGAGATCAAGTGTTTGAATCGTAAGTACACTGAATGAGCAAAACAGAAACATTGTACAGGGAAACCTAAACAATTTTACATTATTCCATGTGATGAAAATATGCTATAAACCCAGATTATATAATTAAACAATTATTGTAATTTATGTAGCATGTTTTCTATACTTGTGTGTTTCTTATGGGCACGATTCGACCATGCTAAGCAATTTACAGTGAAATCAGTGGATTTAGACTGGACTAAGTCTGCAGAAGATTGCATTTTTTTAAACTATAGTCATTAATACAGGGAGTTCAGCCTATTTTTAAATTTCTTACATTGAACTCAGTGGTATTTAAACTTTGGTTGGATCATGTCCGGTATTTCTTGGGTTATAACCTAAGGCCCATAAGCATAGTTCCACAGTATGGATATTTCCTCTTTTCTTCCTCTTTCCTCCTAGGATTAAGTTGACCCTCAGATATAATGTGGGGATCAAAAATCAGTGAAAACTGTCAGTTTTGCAAGCAGAAACTCCCTTCCAAGCAGGGAAGAAAAGGATCCAACCTACTGTTACATATTGAGCATGCATTTAAACACATAAAATAACCCACATAATAAGGAAACAAAACTTGTCAGTATAATACACACAAAACCTCAAGACATTTCCATTAAACTTGTTCTTTGTGTGGGTTTTTTTTCCTTCTAGGACTTTCAGTTCACAGTTCCTTGGTGTGCATACAACGAACATACCTGAAATGAAAGAGTTCAAGTCAGGTTGTAGGAACTTGAACTGGTTGATGTAATACTCGCGTTGTTCCTCCGTTATCCTCCAGGGGTCATCTGGGTAATTACTACCACTGTCCTGTGGTTCTCTCTCTACTGAAAAAGACTTCCAAAAAATGGGCAGAGTATCATTTGGAAAGGTAGGGAAAACACTGAGATTTCTGAACTTCAAAGAATTAGAAACTGTTCAATTCTTACTCTGAAATTCCTTTTAAAATAAATGGGCAACTGTAAAGGTTCTCTCTCCCCCCAGACCAGTCCAGGAATGGGAGGGGAAAGAATTCTTTACTGGAACGATGAATTACACAAGAACCCAAGAGAGATAGGCTCTCTGGATTTACAGACACAGCCACCAGAACCTTTTCAACTATAGTCCCCTTCCAGTTCAAAAGCAAGGTTCAGACTCTTAACTGGCCTCTGGGACTTATTACAAGAACACTCTTAGCAAGGTAGCGTAATGTGGTGAGCAGTTTCAGGCAACAGGAAAAAGGCTTGGAGTCAGTTACCATCCAACAGACAATACTTAAAAGCAAGAATAAAGTTTATTTAGCACAGACTTGCATCAGACTACTCAGGATTACAAAGTAACAAAACTTATGGCCCTTGGCCCTAACTAAACATTAGAGATCTGCATAGTTACCAGGATGATCCATAGTCAAGAAGTCTCAGTATAAAGTCCAATTAGGTCCCATCTTTGTGCAAGCATGTAGCCATGTGCTCAGCTCCAAAGAAATCCTTTGTCTCTGTTAGGAGCCACATGGTAGCATAGCATCCCAGATGGACAGGCACACAGTCGAGATCACAGGAACAGAAGAGAGAGAGCAAGGGAAAAACAGAGCTCTCCTGCAAGGGATCAGTAAGATGATCCCAGAGCCCAACCCATCTTTGGGCCTACGTGTCTGTTTGCATGTTTCTGGCCTCTGCCAGCAAGTAAAGGAATCTTTATGGCGGGCAAACGACCAAATGGTCAGCCATCTGGCTTGCATAGGAAATCAGAACAACAGGGGGTCAGCAAGATACATTCCAAGGGGGAACATGAAACCTATAGAACATTCAAAGGGAGGCATGAAACCCATAGAAATTAATATTTCTATACAGCAAGGAAAGGCAAATGTTAACAGTACTTCATAATTGTTGGTCTTGCAAACAAATCCCTTGACTCACAGAAATGTAAGAAGCTCTGCATACATGAAACTAAATTTTATAAATCCACACATTACCAAAATTATTTTACAGACATTTAACACACTTGAAATTGATTTAATCAGGGGTCATTTTGTAGAAATAGAGCACCGCCATTAGCATACCTAATGAGCTATTAGCATAATAGCTCATTAGCATATGCCACACACCCTGACATCACCAGAAGTGATGTCAGAAGGGGAAGCAAAAAGGGAGGGAGGCATCTTCAAAAGCCTCCCTTTCCCTTCCCAAGTTGCGGTGCGATTCCAGAGAGACGGGGTTTAAACTTTAAATGCCTTCTCTCTTTGCTTCCCCCCCCCAGCCCGCCTTGGCAGGCCAGCTGGGAAAGGGGAGGCTTTTGAAGACCCCCCCCTCCCCCGTTTTTTGCTTCCCCAGCTGGCCTGCCAAGTGAAGACACCCCCCCCCTTTTTGCTTCTCCAGCCAGCCTGCCAAGGCAGTTGGGGGGGGAATCAAAGCGGCGGGGCGATCTCTCCATTCTATTCTACGGCCAATAGAATAGAATGGAGAGATCGCGCAGCAGCAGCGGCGCGGCTCTAGGCAGAAGGAGCTCGGGGGCAGGGAGCTGGGGGCGGGGCTTGCCGCCACCGCCATTTGTGCCCACTCCTGGACTCCTGGAGCAGTGCTCCGGCCCGCTCTGGCCCCAAAAGACCCCTGGATTTATAACATGTTTTAGAAACTGAAGAGCTGAACAAAATCCTATACACTGTCAACTGCAGTTCAGAACTCCCCTTCACTTAACTTGCTGGATCCCACAATAACTATTTTCATAATACAAGATTTCTCTATTCAGAAACAAAAGTAATTCATTTTTTACTATTATTTACTTGGGAGTTTATTACATTTAACTTGCTAACGGCAGGAAAGCCAAACATACATAAAACAGAACTTTATGCTGGAAACTGAGGTGGCAAGGTCATCACAAGCAGTTTACCACCTCGGAAACAGGTGTCTGGATCAGCCTTGAGACCTCATAAACCAAGGCGGGGAGGGGAATATCCAGCCAGAGAGATGCTCTGCCCCATGACACTCCCTCTCACATACACAAATTGAAGATGATGGAGAGTTAGGCCACATAGGTTTGGAGCATTCATTTTCAAGGTGGGCAGACCCCGGGAAAGCAAAACGTGCAAAATAGTACTTTGCTGTTAAGTTCCCCTATTAAATATACATGCCCAAGAAAGACAGTGACTTGTTGGGTCCTACTTTACACAGTTGTCCATGTCATTCGTAAGGAATATTGTCAACTGTTCATTTCTGACCCATTCAAAATACACACGCAAGTCAGGACACCAAAGCAGCTGTATGCCCTCTGGCCAACGTTCATACATTCTTTAGCCTCTTAACTCTCCTAAATGTATTACATACTTGGAAATATTATTTTTCCATAGGAAAAAAATATGTAACACTTAGAAGGAATAAAATTTATATTCCTGTTAGTCTATGGCAGTTTCCTAATGCACACTATTGTTCTAGCTACTGGATACTTGTACTGTTCAGGACTTCATTCAGTATTCTGTCATGTATAGTTCAACATATTCTACATCAACAATTATTTTAGCCAGTGCATTTAAATAGTGTTCCATTTAAATAGTTTTACTTTCCCCATGGAATGTATTACCCGTATGAGAGAAGAATGTGCTGGCACTGATTTGGACCCATAATTCCCTGATGTTGGTCCTTCTTGTTGGTGCGTAGAATGTCTAATTTCATAGGGACCTAAACGAGATTAAGGAAACGTGTCAGAATATCTGCCAAAGTTGTACAAGACCAAAGCAGAAATTAAAAACAGACCTATTTCCTTTCAGCCTCATATCAAAACAAAGTCAAATTATAACCCTCTCTATCAAGAAAGGTCACTGTATTATTACAGTTCCTTTCTTTACCAATTAAAACCCAGTTCTCACTTTACTACATCTGAACTTGTTGTCTAGAGTGAGAATGCCAGCACAAGTTCATTCCACTGCACAGCTATAAATGGTGATCACGTACCTAGCATGCTACAGTAAAGGTAAAGGTAAAGGTTCCCTTGCTCGAAAGCCAGTCGAATCCGACTCTAGGGTTGCGGTGCTCATCTCCGTTTCAAAGCCGAAGAGCCAGCGCTGTCCGAAGACGTTTCCGTGGTCATGTGGCCGGCATGACTAAACACCAAGGCGCACGGAACGCTGTTACCTTCCCACTGAAGTGGTACCTATTCATCTACTTGCAATTTCTTGCTTTTGAACTGCTAGGTTGGCAGGAGCTGGAACTAGAGATGGGAGCTCACTCCATCATGCGGCACCCGGGTCTCGAACTGCTGAACTACTGACCTTTGACAGCCTGCAGTTCAGCATCTTAACCACTTGAGGATAAAAGGACAGAGATCTCCATTTCTACTCTACTCGTGTCTGACTAAGGGAGCTTTGATGCTAAAAAACTGATACCATGAAATCCTTGTTGGTCTCCAAGGTGCTACTGGACTCTAATCTAAAAGTTATAATAAAAGTATAGCACAAAGCAGCACCATCTTTGAGCTTCACTGAAAGATGATATAAATGCCTTAAAATATATAGTATCTAAAGCCCCACTTTTCTCCAAGTTTGCTAATGCTGAAAAAGAAGCAAATGCCATTCTGAAAGAAATGCTGATATCAAGGACAGCTTTAATGAGGACAAATTCACTATTTAGAGACTGCACAGGAATTTGATTCCACACAGCTAAAATTCAGTATTTATAAATAAAAACAGTTAGGAGTCATCTGTGAAACAATACTTCCACACATGATGGATAATGCACTTTAGCTATTATTTGCAACAGGGTTTTCCTGTTGCACTCAGGAAAATTCAGTCGCAAACAACTGCTAAAGTGCATTGAAGGTACCTTATTCAACGTGTGCTTTATAATTAACAATATTGTCAAAATATGTTAAAATAAATGTTGTATGTGGACAATAACTTGAGTATGAGTACACAAGTTCCATATGAGTACACGAATCCGACGGTGGATTCAATCTGGATGTGAGCTGGCCCTGGGAAGACGACCAGATGACCTGAAGAACTGGTCATGAAGGGACGATAGTAATAGATTCCTGAACTTAGGCTGACGGGTTAGGCCGGTCAATGGAACCCCATCTTGGACCGATAAGAACTAATATCAAGAGCACCGGCACTTTGGTGGGAGGGATTGTTTTATTCTGTTCAATTATGGCATATGCCTCTTTTGTTAGCCGCCCTGAGCCCGTTTGGGGAGGGCGGGATATAAAATAAATAAATAAATACATACATACATAAATACCTGTCATGAGCTATCATCAAATTAGTTTTGCAGACTGTTGTTTCTTATCAAGCAGCATCTACAAAAGCGCTGAAACCAGCTCACAGCATAACCCATACTGCCGCAATACATGCGTGAGCAGCAGCTCAGGGTACTTCTTGGATAGAAGCCATAGCTCTCCTCAGCTGAACATACAGTGAGTGCCTCAAGTGCAACAGATTAATCTAGTTCTAGTGGAGGACCTCAGATGGCAGGTACTGATAAGGATTTCTGCCCAAAAAACTTAGAGACACACATATTGGCAGTTTCAGGGGAGAGCCATGTTGGTCGGCAGTTGGAGAGCTAGATTCAAGTCCAGATTTTTTTTTGGGGGGGGGGAATAAGCTTCTGAGAGTCAAAGCTCAAAAGGGAGTGAAAATGGCTGCTTTGGAGGGTGGACTCTATGGCATGATGCCCTGCGGAGGTCCCTCCCGTCCCCAAACCCTGTCCTCCCTCCCCAAATCACCCAGAATTTCCCAACCCAGATTTGGCAACTCTGGTCTTGTATCACAATAAAAACTAATCTCTCTTGATACAATGGGGTGGATGTGGTACTATTTTTTGGACAAAAGATTATATAGGATTACAATGGTAAGGAGCCCAAAAGGATAACGTTCATCAGATAAATATATAAGGACAAATCCTTGAAGATTCTATAATATTAAAAGAGAACTGAGAAACAAAATCATCTGACATCAGGAATACCAAAGAGAATTTATATTAAAAGACCATGCAGGCCTTAGTCAGTCATAGTTTTCCATGGTAATGAATATTTTCTAAAACTAGTGGAAAAGGCATGAACGTCAACTCGTTCTATAATGAAAAAGGCTAAGAGCATTAGCCTGTAAGCAGATGCCCGTAGTAATTCAAACTAACTCTTGGGAAGAAAAGACTGAATAATGAGAAAGCAGGAAGGCCGAGTCAGTTTCTAAAAGGAGGACATGATTAAGATAGGAAATTGTCAGGATCATTCCTTAATCACTCTTGTGATTAGATCTCATCTTACCTCCGTGCTGCTGTTCAAGCCCACTCCTCAGTATGCCATACCCATAACTCAGGGGGATTCTCTGGTAGCTTGATGGAGAAGCAGGTGGTGAACCAATGGGAGACAGAGGAGGAGACTTTGCATCTTGCTTCGAAATGAAAGGATCAGGGAATGATTACAGGATTCTGGCTGGTCTAGAGTCACAGGCTTGGGCCCAGGCTAGTGTTCCCACAGTTGACAAGGATTTCCACCTGCATTTCTCATTTCCCATCTCCTGCAGCAGCATGAAATGTCCCCCCCCAAACCAGTTCCTGTGGCAAGACAGGGGATCCCCAGGAACAGAATTCCAGGGGAGCAGTTCAGGCTGTGGCAGGAAAGAGAAGTGGAAATCCTTGTTCCTGCAGAAATTCTGGTTTGGATCCACGCCAGAGTGATTTTATGTAAAATGCATCAGAAATTAGGTCTCAGTTTGCCCGTATAAATTCTGCTCAGCTTGTTTATACTGTATATTTGCTGAACAATCAACATTTGATGCTGCTGTCTGACATGCAGCAATAACTGATTCTGTACCTCATAACTGATGGCTAGCTTACAATAATGCAGCAGCTTTTGATTGTATTTGACAGGTGATATGGAACAGTATTTATATCTCACAGTATTTGGTAGCTGTTAATTGCACTTGATATATGACATGATAAAAAGCACAGTAGGAAACCATCTCAAGCAGAGGCCCCCAACCTTTTTGAGCCTGTGGGCACCTTTGGAATTGTGAAATGGGGCAGTGGGCTCAGCCACAAAACGGCTGCCACAGGAGATGAACCACACAGAGAGAAGCAGCCCAAGTGCAGGGGAGAAGGGGGGGTAATTAGAAAATACATTAGGAAAGAGGGGTGAGAGAGAATAAAGCAAACACTGTTGTGGCAGCTGCCGCTGAAATGTTATTTTAATCTGAGTAGCCAATCAGATCTTAAGTGGCCCATCAGAGGCCCAGGTGGGCAAGATCTCCACTTGGCCCCACTGCCTTCTAAAAACACTTCTTAGGTTCCAAGAAAGGTGTCGGCAGGCACCCTATAGAACCCCTGATCTATAGCCTTCAGACATTAAATTCAAAATCTAAACTATAATGTTCATAAATGATAGATTTCAAAAAATATTCCAGCATTTTCAAGCTGTGTTCAGAATTGATGTACTTCTTAATCTTTACACAAAGGCACCATTCACAGCCCAAGGAAGTGCATGGGTAGTCAACCAGTGTTCCCTCTAAGCTGAGTTAGTGTGAGCTGGCTCACAGTATTTTAGCCTCCAGCTCACACATTTTTTTCTCGGCTCAGGAAGGATGGCTCCAGAGCAAGCTAATTTATGCAGCAGCACAATCACTCGCTCACAATTTTAATGCCAGGAGCTCACAAAGTAGGATTTTTGCTCACAAGACTCCACAGCTTAGAGGGAACATTGGTAGTCACTTTAAAAAATCTGCCTGAAAGCAATTTAATGAGCCAAGCTGTTAATGGGAATGGTTTACCGACATGGCTTGGCTGATTTAACAACACCAACACAGTACATGAAAAGAACAGTTTACTTTGGTGTGGATAAAACTGTCCAAAAGACATGGTGAAGAATCTGGATCTTGAGTTAGTACTGTGTTTACTGACTGCTTCAAATAAGCCATTGCAGACAAAAGATTAATCTTCCAACTATCTCTGAATGGTTACACTTGTCTGGAAAATAAAGAAGAAGAGTAGGTTTTTATACCTTGCTTTTCTCTACCTTAAGGAGTCTCAAAGCAGCTTGCAATCTCCTTTCCCTTCCTCTCCCACTGCAGGCACCTTGTGAGTTCTGTGACTGGCTCAAGGTCACCCAGCAGGTTTCATGTGGCGAAGTGGGGAATCAAGCCTAGTTCTTTAGACTAGAGTCTGCTGTTCTTAACCACTACACCACACTGGCTCTCTGACCAAACTAAAATATTTTTTATAGAGTTCAAAGAAATAGAGCAGTTTTTAGAGGAGGTTTGTGGAAAGATGATCCCTTGCTTGTTGGATTTTGGCATGCTAAACTGATGTACAGTTTCAACCTTTTTAAATAGTTTGCTCATGAATTTTATTTAGTGTTGTTGCATATATGATTTTTTTAAAATTAAAAATATACCCAAACAATACAGAGAGTTACTTCACACTCACATACAACTGATCTACAACTGTTTCCATCCCTGTGATGTTTCAAGCAGTTTGCTACATAGTTGCTTATACATATACAGAAAACTACATAACTATCAGCCGCTTCGCACTGGCAGCGCCCCACAAGAAATAGTTTTGAAATCTGGGACTCCTGTAAATTTCACCTCTGCCTGGGCTAACTGGCTCTGGGCCACTGAAAAATATTACAACAATAATGTGTTTGCTAGGAGGCCCAATAACGATTTCCTTTTTCCTTTTTTTGGGAGGGGTATTTTTTTTATTTCACATGTGTGCATGTGAGTGTGTGTGAGTGTGTGTGCACCTGGAAGTCACGGTGACCTCTGGTGACTGACCCCTACTGGGGGCCTGGAGGATATTCAGAGAAGAGGCTGAATAAAGCCTACCCCCGCCTTCTGCCTCTGGTATTCCAAGGAGGTCTCCCATCCAAATACCTGCCAGAGTTGACTCTGTTTAGCTTCCAAGATCTGACAAGATCAGGCTTGCCTGGGCTATTCAGGCCAGGGTCCAATAACAATTTTCAAAAGGGAATAAAAGTGGATGTTATACCGTTCAAACAAGTAATCTAACAGGCAGAGCAGTTGGTGACATACTGGAGGTGACGGGGAGGGACTGCAATTGTACTGCCAACCTACTATTACACTGATCAGTGCTACTTCCCATGCTTCTGATAATTAAACCACTTACCAGAGGTGTAGTTTCTGTTTATAAAATCATAATCTAGCATTTTATTACAACACAAGAATACATCAGCACTGCAAAAGGGACTTTACCTGTTTGTCCCCTTCCTCCAATCTTCTGAAAGAGTTTTTTTCAACTGTCGCATGTGATATCTGAAATTTAGCTCCATGTGCTTCCGCAGGATGACTGTATTTCTGTTCATTATCAATTTTCAGGGCCATAAATCGAGGCAAGGGTAATTCTTCAATAACCAAAATAAAGGTTATTACAATTAAACCATGAACATTTTAAAAATCTTAAACTTCAAATGTAAGCAACATTTAGAATTATTTTTATTTCTCTAGGAGAAATAGAATTTTTATCAATTCACACACACACATTTTAAAAATTGCTCTTGGGTCTCAATCACCAATTTATGCAGAGGGTTTCAAAACTGATAAGGTCTTTCTGCATCACCTAGACAGCTGACATGCGTACAATCCCAAAGCAGCCTGTTAACTAGAACAGTACAAAGAGGAGACGGATTCTTCAGTTAACATTCAGTGCCTGATACTTGCCTTAAAGCAAGTATTTACCCATGAGTAAGCCCTCTTGCCACCCAAAGGTCCTAGGGGGAGCGGAAATTTTGTTCAGAAGTCACATGCCGGAGTTTTCCAAGGTACTGTACACAACCCACCCAACACCCAGAGATCTTTTCAGTGGCTCCCAGGAGGAGATAGTGAAGACTTCCCACAAAAGATCACCCCTGGCAACAGATTAAAGGAAGTAGACAATCAAAAAGTAGAAACCCCATCTCTGTTGAGTGCATAATAATAAACTCTCCGAAATAATTAGGGAGTGGCCTCCTCCACCTCAGCACGTTGAATTGCTCTTATTAGATGTCATAGATACAACTGGGCCAGATAATGTCTAATTATTGCACCATGGAAACTGAAAGGTATTATTAGGCAGACTATGTCAAGCCAAAGTGGATGCATTTGGAAAAGGGAAAAGGTTTTAGAATATCATCCAGCTGCCATAAATACCTTGTAGCTGAGTCCCTGCTCTTCCCCGTCTTCATTTTTAAGCCTGAAGTGGGCCACTAGTGCAAGCAAAAGGGCTCTTGGCCTGGAACAGGGAGGAAGACCAGCAGGCAGCAGAATTGGCACGAGTATATCCCAAGGTGGGGGAGCTGCCAGGGTCCAGGTCTTCTGGAAGGGCCCACAGCAGCCGACCTGCAACATGCCATTTCCCAGCCTGCTCGCTTCTGAGTGCTTTGCCACCCCTGAGTCCAGCTGCATACACTGCCCAGTGCCATCAGGGAAAGGGCTGCAGGCAGTGCAGATGGCTGTGAGCATGGGCGATAGGAGGGCTTGTCAGCGGGGGAAGGAGAGATGCACAGGCAGGTAGTGAGACAAATGTGTGAGTGGGTGGGTGGGAAGGAGGCCCCTGGGAACTCTCTGCCCAGCCCCTCCCCCAGCATCTGGAACCAGCCATGGTGGGCAGAGAGAGATCTGAAAGCCATCCACCCCATCCCATGTTTGTTTGCATTGTATTCCTTATTGTAAACCACTCTGGATCCCCACTGGAAAGGGGACACATAGTTCAATATTCAGCAATCACAGCACTACAGTACTATAAAAAGAATCAGTAACTGGATTTTCCTGGTGTGACCTGGTGTATTGAGGAGTGGGGCTAAAGCCAGATTTAACCCATGAATGTGAGCAAATGTAATGGGTGCTCCATTACATTTTGTAGGCACCAGATGCCACTGCAAAATAAAAATCTCTTAGTAATATAAACGTATAACACATAAAAAAGAATTTGGGAAACATAGATTCCAATATACTATCCCCGATGCAAAAAGCCAGAGATTTTATCCTTGGCTTCCTTCCAGCTTTCCTGTAGGAAATGTAACATATATTTAAAGCCAATGTATAAAATAAGAATACATGAAGAAAACATGGTGAAGCTCACCAGATAAACGAACACTGGTTTTGTAAAGGACAAAGGCATAAATTATAGCGTAAGAAGAAGCCAGTGCATTACAAAGCCACAGGAGAAGCCGTGTCGCTAAGATACAACTCATATTCTCTGTTCAAACCACAAAACATCTATTCCCTATAAAAATTAATATTATAAAAAAATCATGACAGATCTCTTGGATGAGGGGTTAAACAAGGAGTCCACATTTCAGAAAAATCACATGAAAAATTACTGGGTAGATGCAGTTTTAAAATGGGCAAGAACAGGGTATTTCTTTTCTGGGTCTATTCCATTGTCTTTTAATAAATAGACCAGCACTGCAAACATCTGCCTAGAGGTGTTTATGTTATCCAAAATCCAAGCTTCTTCTCTGGTGTGACTTTTGTTCCATTAAAAAAAATCTATTCTGTACTTTTAATATTTTCCAGTTCTTACATTATTCAGTGGAGTGAGACGGTGATACAAGTTATGGTCAATGGCAGCTGCCGCTAGGGGGTACAGTAGGTGAAAGAAACTATATTGGTAGCTGGGAATGAAAATAAGACCAGATAAGAACCAGAGCCAGCTCATGTTACTTTAGTTTGTCACCTTAGGCAAGATAAAACGGTACTGCCTCCTTTTCCTCTATGCACACAGAAAGGAAAGAGGTCGGACAGGAGATAAAGTGAGGTAAAGCAAGACTTGGATTGTGGGCAGACGGAGTTCTGGGAAGAGGAGATCTATGGATTATTAAATGGGGAACCCTCAAGTACTTCATTTTCCCTGTGTCTCCTTTCCTACACTATTTCTTTTTTCTCTTTCTTCCTGGTAGTCCATATCCTTTCCCCTGCTTCCTTCCCACTAATCACCCAACCTTTCTTTTACTTCTCTCCCCTTAAAAAGGTAAAGGTTCCCTTGCTCGAAAGCCAGTCGAATCCGACTCTAGGGTTGCGGTGCTCATCTCCGTTTCCAAGCCGAAGAGCCAGCGCTGTCCGAAGACGTTTCCGTGGTCATGTGGCCGGCATGACTAAACACCAAGGCGCACGGAACGCTGTTACCTTCCCACCGAAGTGGTACCTATTTATCTACTTGCAATTTCTTGCTTTCGAACTGCTAGGTTGGCAGGAGCTGGAACTAGAGACAGGAGCTCACCCCGTCTTGCGGCACCCGGGTCTTGAACTGTTGAACTACTGACCTTCCACAGCCTGCAGTTCAGCGTCTTAACCGCTCTCCCCTTACCTAGTCTTTAACTTTATTTATTTCATTTATACCTCACCCTTCTCCCCAATGGGGACTGAAAGCAGCTTACATCATTCTCCTCCCTGTTATCCTCAGCACAATCCATGAGGTAGATTAGGCTGAGGAAGAATGACTGGCCAAGGTCACCCAGGAAGGCAGAGAGGGTCTTCTCAGATCCTAGTCTGACCCTCTAACCACTACACCATACTGGTTCTAATCTTTCCCTCACTCTGGCAACCGCTCCCTAGCAAAAACGTCATGGCATAGCAAGTTGCTCAAGTGAGTTGTATATTGGCCACTGGACAGCCTAGCCAAGCTGTGCAAGTTATGAGGAGTTTGCTACTGAGACCAAGCAAGTTGGGTGGCATCAAGTCACAGCACCTGTGTACCTGGGTGAGCTGCACAAATTGCAATGCAGGAAGTTGCCTGGTGGTTCCTGCTGGACCTGGCTCAATGAGTCCTCCCTCCAGAGCGGGATGGAGGGGAGCAGAGGTAGACTGAAAAGCCCTTTCCTGCCTTTTACTGATGGAAACCAAGGTTTTGAAGGCTGACAATATTGTTATGGTTCATTAGCAACCCCTATAATAGCCACTGAGAACTTAGAGAGCATTAATTTATTAAAAGTACAGGTACTGCTTCTATTATTTGGGGGGGGGGGGTAAAACCCCAATGCATTTATTTTAGATTTCAGGTTTGCATTTCTGAAAGCTTGGAGCTTTTCTCAGGTTTGTAGAAAGATCTGTCTTGTCTATTCATGGCTCCAGGCCATGGATTTAAGTATCCACAGATGGGGCCATGATGAGAATTAAGTGGTATTGATTCTTACAGAGATACTACAGGATTCCTGTGGTGGCAGGCTACAGGACAACTGGCATCATCTTGCCCTAACAATGCATGCCTACAGCACCTTAGATTGCAGGTGGGGGCTCACATGACTGAGTGCTCTTCTTACATACCAGTTCCTGCTCACAGAAGACGGGGATGCCAGAGAGATGGCTAGGCTAGAATCCTGCTCCCTGATTTTCCCTGCTCTCTGTTAATTTTTTTTTAATGTAAGAACATTCAAGTACATGAAGCTCCACCTGCAACTGAAATGTATTCATGACTACTTAGCAAATGAGAATGGGACTTATTCCCAAACTGGAATTGCTGTAGCTTCCTTTCCTTCCAATGCTGTCTACTGTGAATTTCTACTGAATATTGATATAACACTGACTCCAGCTTGAGGGTTACTCCAACCTGCTGAGAAAGAAGACTGGAGCTAAAAGACCAAATGAAAACTTCTTCATTTACATACACACACACAGCTGTGATTAGAATTTTAAAAAGCAGTAATAAAAGGTTTGTATATTATTCAACATGGCCCCAGCATAAGAAACCAGTGAAATCTCTATGTTACCTTTCTAGCAAAGGTACTACAGGGATGGGGAAACTGCCTTAACTATTATTTTGCTTGATGTATATGGAACAAGGCCTGCAAACTGTCTTCAAAGCACAGATTTACATGTTTGTTTGCAAGTTTATCTTCAACTATGGTTCAGGTCAGTGATTCTCAAACTTTTAAAAGACAGACCCTCATAAATTTACTCTGACGTTAAAAGTAAGCATCCAAAAGAAACCCCACACTAGTTCCCATGTCCCTAAAAATACAATAATCTCACATCAATTAACACAGAATACATTTTTTCTTTTTTCATATTTATAAATACATAGCAATACTGAACAACAGGCTGTATGGAGAATTTACAGTCATTCTTCATAATATGCAGAGACAAACCCAAATTTGCCACTAAGTATAGCTGCAATTCCTGCAGCCAGCAATGAGCTGGTTTGGTGTAGAGGTTAGGAGCGTGGACTCTAATTTGGGAGAACAGGGTTTGATTCCTCACTCCTCCACATGCAGCTGCTGGTGTGACCTTGGGTCAATTATTTTAGAGCTGTTCTCTCACAAGAAGTTCTTGAAAGAGCTCACTCAGCCCCAGGGAGATTGTAAACTACTCTGAGGCTACTTTGGGTAGTGAAGGGCAGAGTATAAACCCAATCTCCTCCTCTTCTTCTTGTA
Organism: Gekko japonicus; assembly: GCF_001447785.1. Lineage (NCBI taxonomy): Eukaryota > Metazoa > Chordata > Lepidosauria > Squamata > Gekkonidae > Gekko > Gekko japonicus. The sequence goes on along the minus strand of NW_015170275.1, from coordinate 1,517,697 downwards.
GTATTTAGTATCAGGTGTCAGAAGTCAGGCAAAGGAGAGTCATTCAGTCCAAGGTCAGAGGTCAAGAAGTCAGGAAAAACCTAACAACCTCTCTTGGCTGGTTTTATAGCTCCACACCTAAGGGTCATGCTTGCAACCAGTTGCTCAGAAGCAATCCTGCAACTACTTATCTTCATTATTAGCAAGCAGCTGGCGTTGAGTCAGGAGGTGTGCACTTTTCCATCTTGTCTGTAGCTCTGTTCTCAGCCTCTGTCTGCGGCACTCTAAGGGTGTAAGTTATATTTGTGTGCTGGGAATGGCCAACTGAAGTTCACCTGCTGAATCAGAGCTGGAGGGTGTTGGTGGCTCTGCACCAGTTGTTGGCTGTGAATACTGACAAGCCTGCAGCTCATTTTCCCACTGGTCAGCTTCTGTTAACTCAAGGCTGGCTACATGGGGCTCCACTTCTCCTCAGGAGTCCTCTTCTCCTGATGGGTCCTTGCGAACACTGAGCCCTGGCTGACTCATGACATAAGCCCCTGTGGAGAACCTTCTGGTAGCTCTACATGCCAGAGCTCAGCTTGTATCCAACTGCTACCAATGTAGTTTCCAGTAGGGAAGGGACACAGGCTATGCCCATTGCTTCAAGGGCCTCTGACTTTGGTCAGAGAACTTATGTGTGGAATGTTTACCTTGCATGCAGCAGCTAGCAAGCTGAACTTTAATATTCCTCTCTTACAGAATGAACGAGGCCACAAGGAAAAGGAAGACACACTGCATCTCTGTCCTTCTTTTCCCCACAGTTGGGTGGAGAAAAGCCCAGAGTCTCTATACCCAGCCAACCTGTCCATTCCTGTGACCCATCTGTGAAAGAGTTGTAACCTATTTTTGAACCACAACCCACAGTCTGAGAACCACTGGTTTAATTATTCAGATAGAGTACTCAACTATGACAACAAACCATGGTTAAAGATTACTTCTGTATACTTACAGATGCAGTAACAGTATCCCATGCCTTAGACAAAGTGGCCTGCAAATGCATTCTAGTTACTTTTACAACCACTTCACATCATATAACAATTATCATCTCTGATAGGATATAGCCATGCAATGAGTTTGGATCAAACACAAAATCATTACTTAGCAATCAATCAAGCCTAGCAAGTTACCTACCATTCTGAATGCTCTCTATTCGTACAGGGATACCAGACTGTGCAGCTGCAATGAGCTTCAAGGCAACATAAAACTGAGCACGCCCAAAATATCCAACACGTTTAGCACCACACAATTCTGTAATCTGGAGAAAAGAGAGATGAAGGCCACATCATTAAAATGCTTCATGCTTTCAATTTCAAAAAAATTATTAAATTCTTGAAGTAATGAAGATGTATGTTATGGAATAAATATCAACTCCAGTTTTATTACACTTTAGAGGAACTTCCATTGCAGACAGCTGGCCCACCCCTTCCTCCTCAAAGAGGCTGTGACACAGAAAACATTCCACTCCAGGATCATTTCCCCATACCCCCCATCCTCCCTATATACATGCTCCTACATTAGATTCCACTGCACATAATGTCTATTTACACAAAGATAGATTCAGATGGGTAGCTGTGTTGGGTCACAAACAGTTGGACTCGACTGTGCGACTGAACAACAACAACAAAAAAGCCATGTTGGCCTGAAGCAACAAAGTATGAGTCTAGTGGCACCTTTAAGGCCAACACAGGTTAATTCTGGGTATAATCTTTCATGTCCATGAAGTGTGCACATTAAAGCTTATGCCCAGAATTAAACTTTGTTGGTCTTAAAGATGCCACTGGACTCAAAACTTTGTTCTGTCTCTTTATACATTTCAGTTCTTTTCCCCATTCTCAAAGAGAACAATTTCCCATAATTTGGGGGGGGGGGGGGGATCTGAACTGGTACCAACTGGGGCATGTGGGACAGTTAAATGGAAGAAGAAGCAACCACCAACAAAAACAAGTACAGAGTTATCTAAATGCCTTCTCTCACTCAATTAGGGTTGCTAGCCTCTAAGTGGGGCCTGGAGATCCCCCGCTTTTACAACTGATCTTCAGCTGACAGAGATCAGCTCCCCTGGAGATAATGGCTGCTTTGGAGGGTGGACTCTGTGGCATTGTACCAGGCTGAGGCCCCTCCTCTCCCCAAACCCCCACCCTCTCCTGGATCCATCCCCAAAGTCTCCAGGTATTTTCCAACCCAAACCTGGCGACTCTACACTCAATGTAGGCTGGAATAAAATGTGTTCTCAAGAGCAGAACAAGAAGTACTTCATTATCTTCTAAAAAAGCACAACTTCTAAGAGGTACCTCCCCCCCCCAGCTTTTCAGAACCCCACCATTCTTCCTCCAAAAGCCTACGGAGTACAAGCATACACAAGGCAACTCACTAAAAACATGGTATTAATTCAATTTCTCTGTAGGTTCTGGTCAAGATATGGACTCTTCAACCAAACAAGATCCTCAGCTGCTTTCTGTGATTATCACCAAGAACTGACTGCTTAAAACAGAAATATTATAAAGGTGTGAAGGCTGACAGGGAGCCTGAAAAATTCAGAAACAATGGGGTTCTACCCCAAGGATTAAAAAAGATTCTGATGGGAAAACTGGGAAATTTTGGAGAACACGGAAAAATCCTGTGAAATATTTTTCTTTTCTTTTGGAATGAATGAAATGTTTTCAAAGACATGGTTTTATTCACTTAAAAAGTCTGCTTGTAGGAAATTAAAGAACAAAGTTTGAGTCCAGTGGCACCTTTAAGACCAACAAAGTTTTATTCAAGGTATCGTGCTGTCCCGCTCCGGGGATCAGGGGCCATGAGCGCCAGACCCCAGAAACCCCAACGACCTTCCCCCCGCGACCAGTCTTACCGATGTGAACCCGACCCATGGAGAGGGAATGACCCGACCAGCTGGCGAGGGAGGCACACAGCTCCGGCCGCGCCAGAAGACGAGACCAGGGCGCGCGGGGCTACAGCAGGGAAGAGGATGGCAGGACCAGCAGGCAGGGAACAAGTCTCGAGAGGCTGGAGCAGCAGGGCGGCAGCGCGGCACAGAGGCCGCCAGAGCCGGCGGAGGCGTGCACACGCCCATCCAGGGAATGCCCTACCGGCGTCTATGTTTATAAAGAGGGGCGGGGCCCAGGCCAAGGGGGCGGAGGGGCAGTCCCGGGAGTAGGGCGAGGGGAATAAAAAGGAGGAAAGGAGAGAGGGCCGTGGAGGAAGAAGCACGCTGCGATACGAGGACCAGAGAGAGAACGGAGGCACTACCATCATAGTGTGTGGGCAGAGGGATGCTTGGGGTGCTTTGAACCCCGTCCCCTGCCGGTCTGAGGCCATCCTCTCCCACCCCCTTTGGAAACCCGCCTACCCTCGGACTGCCTGTCCAGCCAATGCTCGTCACCTAACACGACAACACGGCTATAGGAGGCGCCACTCCGCGGAGAAAGGAGGAGCGCGACACGTGTCCATGCATACTTCTTCAGATAAGTGCGCACACACGAATGCTTATACCTTGAATAAAGCTTTGTTGGTCTTAAAGGCCACTTGACTTAAACCTTGTTCTGCTGCTTCAGACCAATACAGCTACCCACCTGAATCTATCTTGTAGGAAACAAAGGTATTCAATGGCCCCGGTCACACGGGCAGGAAAATGTGGGGGGAAGCGTGGCTGTTTGCCCCTGAGCAAAATAACGTGCGGCTGCGTGATCAGATGTCCCATCAAGGTCCCGTCGAGGTCCCGTGGTTAGGGGGGAGATGCTGATCACAGGACAATCCTGCAGCACAGCAAAGAAGCGGCCTCTCAAACAAAAGGCTCCGTGGGTTTAACCCCTTCCAGGGCTGCAGAGGAATGCAAACTGTGTCCTCCGTCCGGTCCCCTCCAGCAGGAGCTTCAGCCAGGCCACCCTCCCTCCACGCCCCCCTGCACCTCCCCCTCTGCCGCCCGGTGCAGAGAGTTCCTCTCGAGCAGGCCAAGCCAGGAGTGGGGGGGTACGGAAAAGAGGAGGGGGCTGTGTTGTTTGTTTTTAAACGAATTGTGCGCATGCACTGTTGGGTGCTTGTGCGCATCCCATGGAGAATTGAAAAAAAAAACCTTTTAGCGACGAGACATGGGCGGGCACCGGATGCTACAACCTACCACCAGAAACGCGATCAGACGCCTGCCCTTGCCCCGCAGTTTCCGAAAACTAGTACATCGGAGGTACTAGTTTTTTACCCCACATCTTCGGCAGGAAGCCTCGGGTTCGCCACGGGAGCTCTACGCTTCCCAGATGTGGCGCTGTGATCGCACCCGGAAAATCCACCTATCTTCCGTCTCTGTAGCGTGGCTAATGTTCCGTGTGACCGCAGCCATAATGAACTAAATGAAAGTATTTCAACTCTGCCATAAATAAACTGACCCGGTGCCCCATTACAGAGTTTTCCAGACAGTAAGGGAGCATAATAGTGGACAGACTGTGATGCTTGCTACTGCTGTCTTGTCTTCTACCTATTAGGTAACAGAGTTTTTGTACTCATCTCACAACATGTTTTTGAACCACATGCAAAGCTTCTGATTGGCTTACCTCATAACCTCTATTGATAGTAATGTTAAAAATGCCAGCACTGTTACAGGTTCTGCATTAACAGATGGACTAGGGATCTGGCAAACAAGTTAAAGCACCTTTAAGAAAAGTCACCTTGAAAAATATCAGGAAGGAATTGCTTCTCAGTAACTTTTGCAACTGCTGAAGTAAACACTGCGGAGATAAACAGACCACAATGTTTAGTCCCAAAAGTCAGAATGCCAATTCCAGTGCACTAGACAAATTATTAACTTGACAGTTACAAGTTACCTGGCTGTTTAGAAAGAAACAAAATCTGCCCAATTTCTGTGAGTACTTCTTTCTACTCTAGCTCATTAGCCTTGCTTCAGCTGTAGCTAGAAAGCTTGGCTAAAATCCTTTGCTTTATTGTATTTAATTGCAGGTCCAGAACCAAAGTGTGGAAAGTTATCATCTATATGTCCCAACCTCCTCATCCGCAGAGCTACTTTGGGGGCAGGTAGACATTGGGTGGACTATTACTGCTGGCAAAATTGGCCTAGGGGATTCCATTTCCCTGCTAAACCCCACTGGTGTGAAAGAAAGCCCTGGAGTGCCCTAGGAGCAGTGTTCTCTGAAGTGAGAAAGGGCTGATTACCCTAATCAATTCTGCATGAGAAACCTGAGAAGTTCTGCCTCATCCTCAAATGAAATGGTAATAGATTGTACTGGGTACTCGTTTACTCCATCATCTCATCTACATTTAATACGCATAAAGGATTTTCAATCCCTGCTTGTGTCGCAGAGATCCTTTGTACTTTATGAGCAACAAATCTCTGGAAGTTGTCTTCCTCTTGCCCACTTCCTTACTCATTATTAATTTGTGTGGAGTTTGAAAAGATTAATTAGGCAGGCATATAAAGGTGCATACACTGAAGATGAAAGACACCAAAGGAATCTTGAAATGACACTTAAATGTTCAAACATGAAATTACCTCAGAACTGTTCTACACAAACAGCAGATGAACCTAGGGTTGCCAAGTCTTACCTGCTGCTGGAGCGGGGGGCTCCCGACTTGTTCCTGGAGCGCGCGCGCGCCGCAACCCCGTCACCCAGAAGTGACACGACCACGCCGGGCACGCTGGGGGCGGGGCCACGACCATCCGAAGGAAAACCATAGAGTTTTCCCTCGGATGACCGTGGCCCCGCCCCCAGCGTGCCCGGCGTGGTCGCGTCACTTCCGGGTGACGTGCACGTCGCGTACTTTGGGGGGTGGGGTTCCCCCCAGGGCCCGATCCACTGGCAGCAGGGAACGGGCCTCTGGGGCGGGGGTTTCCCCACCCCCCGGGGGGACTTGGCAAGCCTAGATGAACCCATGAAGCTGCCTTATACTGAATCAGACCCTTGGTCCATCAGACTCAGTATTGTTTACTCAGACTGCCAGGGGCTCTCCAGGTCTTATACAGAGGTCTTCCACATCACTTATTGCCAGATTATTTTATCGAAAATGCCAGGGGTTGAATCTGGGACTTTCTGCCTGCCAAGCAAATGCTCTGCCACAGAGGCATGGCCCCTCCCCTGTGGCGCAACCATATCATCATGTGGTGTATATACAACTGCAGAATGCAAGTGCTGGGGGAGCATATTTGAACTAAGAAATCCTTATCAATGGACCACTAGCCATATTTGGCATTGTAGAAAAGCAGAATATGAACATTTTAAAGCAATTAATTAAATATCAGGGGAAAGCCTCCTCCTTCAACAAACTACTGGTTTTCTAGAGGTCAGGAATTCAAACCTGTGACCCCCAACCACTTGCTTTATGAATGGGAGCAGTCCAGAAGAGTTTTATGACACAATCTGCTGACTGGATAATCCAGCTCCAAGTCAGCACTCTTTTCTGAAGTTTTACAGACATGACTAGCTTCTTTCCAAGACTGACAGACAATTTCCCAACTGAGGCACTCAATGTCATTATTACAATTAGATCCTTGTCCTTCATAGCTTATGAAACATAGATTCCAAGACACAGCGTCTGCTAATTATTAATATTTATTTTATTTATTTGTTTAGAAAATGTTTATGCTGCCCCTTCAAGAACCTGCCTGACAGAGCTTCCAAAATAAAAATAATAAAACATTAAAAGGTATTAATTAAACCCCAGCATAAAAATCCAGCCCAGCATAAAAACACAGACCCAACAAACAGACCAAGAGCAGCTTAAAAAAAGTTTCCAGACCAAATTAGATCCAACTCTTTCATTAAAAATATAGTGAACAAACATTTTAGTCCAGACCTGGGGAGTGTCAATCCTAGTTACCATAATATATTGATAATACCCATCTGTACATTTCTAATTATGCAGCCAGGACCTCTGCCTTGATTCGAATCAGAGCTTGGAAGACTTGTTGGATGGATGAAGGCATACAAACTGAAGTTTGAATCCAGCCAAAATGGACATAAAACAGATATCTTGAACACCTTTACAGTCAGTGGTGTTTCTGTTTCTTTATGAACACAAGTTGGAGTATCAGGGTCCACTTGGAATTAGGCCTACTTTTTAAAAAGCCACAGTGCCATTAAAAAAAAATCATCTTCCATGGAAGCTCTAATCCAGGGTTACCCAACATGGCACCTGTACATCCCCTGGCACTTTTTTTTTGCTGAACTTTTCAGGAAGTGGCAGGGGTCACCATAAGGTAGGGCTTATTATTGGTTGCCCTTGGTCCAGATGAAAGTGTTTTCCATGGCTGCAAAACAGGGTTGCCAAGTCACCTTCTCTTTGCAGCGGGGGAGACTTCGTCCCGTTCTGGGACATCTGGAACATAGAGTTTTCAGGGCAATTGCTAGAGTGTTGCCTGGCGATGTGCCTGGCATGATTATGTCACTTCCAGGCGACGTCATAGCACCAGGCACATCGGCCTGATCAGGCCACTTCAGGGGGGGTTCCCCCTGCCGGCTGGATCCGGACCGGCGGATTGGGGGCCCTTTTGATGGGGAAATCCCCGCCCCTGGGGGGACTTGGCAACCCTACTGCAATAGCTCCTGCAGGCAGACCCAAAGACTAGCAAGCATCCAGGCTTTGCTTCTTTTACTCTCTTTCTCCCTCCTCCCAATCCCAGCTTTCCATTGTTTCTTTTTATTCCCCTTCTCTTCTTTGAGAAACAACCTTGCATAGCATTTTTACGGGAAAAGATTATAAAAACAGCCCCTCACAGAAATAAAAGGCTTATTAATATGGGAAACCAGAAGAAATGAAAATGACATGCATGTTAAATGACATGAATGAATAAAAAATACTTGCCATTCAGAGTAGAGGCCATTCTGACCTTGATAATGGCCTTAGTCAGTATAAGGCCGCTTCATGTGGTCATCAATGAAAAAAATGAGGCAACCAAAGTGCAGACCTTGCTAAACCAGTGACCAGACTATGAATGAGACAACTTCATGTGTTCAGTGTGGGTGGCATGTGATTCTATTGCAAAGGAAGGAGGGAGGTTTGGCTTGGCCACCTGTGGTGGCCATTTTAGGGTGGCATCCATCATCCTGTCTCATAACAGGCTCAGAACGGTTGGGGACCCTTATCTGCCCTAGATAGGGGCAACTTGCCATATTAATCCATGCATCTGTTACCTCCAAACTTGACTGTAATACAACCCATGTGAGGCTGCCCTTGCGGATAACACAGAAGCTTCAGCTGGGAACAGAAGGTGATTGCCTGCATTTGGTCTGAGTCAGGGCACCAGAATTAGTTCCAATTGATTTTGCAATAGCTCTACTGGCTAGCAATTTGGTTCCAGAGTCCGTTTAAGACTACGGTTTTATCTTTACCATGGCCCAGTACTCACACATTTGAAAGACCACCTTGATCCATATTTTGGGTTGCCAACTCCGGGTTGAGAAATACTTGGAAATTTTAGGAGTAGAGTCTCAGGTGGGTGGGGGTGGGGAGGAGAGGGGCTTCAATGGGATGTATTTCCATAGAGTCTACTTCCAAAACAGCCATTTTCTCCAGGTGAACTGATTTCTGTCTCCTGAAGATCCGTTGTAATCCTAGGAGATTTCCAGCCACCCCCTGGAGGCTGGCAACCCTACTGGCTGAACTGCTGGTCAAGATCTCAGCAACAAGCTTTCTTAACAGTGCCTTCTCATCCATTAAACCTGAGCTGTGGCAAGGGCAGAGTTTTCAGTGGAAACTGGAACCGCTTGATCAAGAAAGTACAGAAGGTGACTTTGTTGATTAGATTTTGTTGCAGTGGAGGCAACACTGGAACCAGGAAATATCTGCCTCAACCAAGACAACTTTGGCCTTTGCCTCCAGAAGCACATGAGAGGAGCAATCTGATTCAGGACATCTTCTTTCTCTGAGAGAGAATAAGCTTCTAATTTCTGATGGGAGCATGATCTTTATGACAGGAATTAATGTAGAAATGTTTTACTGTTGATAAGCACACTGAGAATTTTATTTATGTGGTTTTAACTGCTTATTGATTGTGTTAAACAGTATATATACCCTGTCAGCTATTGCAGAGCCTTTTAAAGTCCTGTCTTGCTAGAATGTGATAAAATTTGTTTTAACCTTTGAAATAGAACATTCACAAAATAAAAGAGACAGAAAATACACTGAAATGTTATTGTTGCAACATCATGAAATATACAACAATGCCACAGTACTAAGTTTAGAACTGTCCAGATCTCAATGAGGTAAAGTCAGAGGTCATTTGGGGGGGGGTCACGGGAGATCGCAGTTCCCCTGGGTGAGGTGCGAGGGGGCGGGGCACACGATGAAGCCCCGCCCCCTGCTTCCGGCCGCCCCGCTTCTGGCCCTCATTCAGCCAGGAGGAGGCAGGAGAAGAGGGAGGGTAAGTTGCTTCCTCCCCGCCTCTCCCCACCCCTGCCTCCCTGGGGCCAGGGAGGGCCTTGGCGGGGCTTCCTCGCACTCCTGCCGGCCTTGCAGGTCCACCGCCGGGCCCCTGATGTCAGGGGGTGTGGCATATGCTAATGAGTTCCCCTAGCTCTTTTTCTACGAAAGGACCCCTGGGTAAAGTTATACAATGTGAACTTACAGAACTTTATTTATTGTCTTTATGAGAAAAATAAAAGCCTAACATGCAATCAGAAAGTGCAATTACAGTTTCAACTGCCCTGAGTTCACTGAGCAGAGAGCTGCCAAAAGAATTAGCAGCTGGGGGTGGGAAGAGAAAAGCCCTTGTTTTGGGCTAAACATTATTATGTATCTTCCTTAGGGTTCCTGTTTCTTCTGTTTGATCAACTAGCCATTTCCTGTCTAACTCAAAGAGTTCAGCAGAGGAAAAAAATGGATGTTTAGTTTGTTTTCCTTTCCTGCAGTTAAGACAGCAGTGAGGGCAGCAAAGGAAAAGAAAGGGATGCCAGCACAGCTCTTGCAAAGAAGAAGCCATAGTTGACAGGGCAGCTTTAAAAATGGGCCCATTATTGCAAACTGGTTGCTTGTTTTAATTCACCTTTAGTTTTGGGTAAATGACAAGTTTACTATAAAACGATTAAAAATGTCTTTATGGACACTACATGAAAGGAATTTACCTTTCCAACAATTCTCATAATAGCAGAAAAGTCCAATTAAAACCTCTTCTCTTGCAGCTGTATAAATTTACTTTGAAAAGGGACTGGAGGAGGATTATCCTTCCTTACTTGTCATATTACAGATGCCCACTCCACAGAGATTCCAATGTCAATCAGAGAGAATATGGGATAATCTTAATTACAGATCTGTGCACTAACATTCAATTCTGCATTGCACTGATTTTGAGGGACAGAAAAAAATGGGACACCAGCAGATGGATTAAAGGTCCTCAACTTTATAAAAAAAACAAGCACTGAAACAGAGCCGATATTATTACCCAGGCCAATGTGCAGGGCACCAGCAAGCCCTGCTGGAGTAAAGAAGATGACAGACATCTCAAAAGGTTGGGTACTTATTATGAGCAGACTTCTTTCTCTGGCTGTGAGGATTAGGATTAACCAACAAGGCTTTAAAATTAACCAACAGGGCTCTAAAATTAATCTCGTGGTTCTCTAAAATAGAGACAACCACTTTTCCTTTTCTCTCTGACTAAATGATTCACAAAGTCACTTGGATAACTTATTAGGGACTGTGGTATAGCTTCCTGAAACTAAGATCCTACTGTATAATTTTTGCATCACTTAATATGTCATATTAACACTTGTGCTTTGCTTCAGGTCTATTTTTTAGACTTCTTGTTAGTTCTAGAACCCTAATCTTATTGCATTGTTTACTGAATATCCCATCTTGTCAATTGTATTGACTCACTTGAGTCCAAGTGAGGGATGCAAACTATAAATAATGTCGATAATATAAATAAAAATTATAAGGGAACTGTGTGTTCCACTTAGTGCTGGAGAACTATCTGATGAACTACTGGCTTTTATATTCTTAAAGAGAGTACAACCATTATTTTTTGCTTGTTTGTCACTGAAGCCTTAGGTACATCCTGAGCTTTATTTTGGACACAATACTATCTAATCCAACTGAGCCTGCAATTCATCCTCCATTTGTATTCCGTTAAGACTCTACAAGGAATTTTCTTTGTCTTTCCTAGAACCGCTTTTACTCCTCTCACCTACAGCTTTTAAATTTTTGAACAGTCTGATGAAGATTTCTTGACAACTTGCTCATTGTTTTGTGACATTTGTTGCTTCTAAAACCATTATGACTTTAAAACCCCTTTTTAATTTAGTTGCAGTATTCCCTGGACTACTATTCATATAGACCCAGGTGGGTAGCCGTGTTGGTCTGAAGCAGTAGAACACCTTTAAGACCAACAAAGTTTTATTCAAGGTATAAGCTTTCGTGTGTACCCACATGTCAATGTATCTGAGGAAGTAAAGGTAAAGGTTTCGGCCAGTTGAATCTGACTCTAGGGTTGTGGTACGCATCTTCGTTTCCAAGCTGAAGAGCCAGCACTGTCCTAAGACATTTCCATGGTCATGTGGCCGGCATGACTAGATGCCAAGGCGCACAGAACGCTGTTACTTTCCCACCAAAGTGGTACCTATTTATCTACTTGCAATTTCTTGCTTTCGAACTGCTAGGTTGGCAGGAGTTGGAACCAAATATGGGAGCTCACTCCATCATGCAGCACTCGGGTCTCGAACTGCTGAACTACTGACCTTCCGGTCTACAGCTCAGTGTCTTAGCCACTTGAGCCACTGAGGAAGTATGCATGCACAGAAAGGCTCATACCTTGAATAAAACTTTGTTGGTCTTAAAGGTGCCACTGGACTCAAACTTTGTTCTACTATTCATACAATTCTGCAGAAGAGTGTAACTATTTTTGTTCACTCAGGCACAAATATCTTAGCAGAGTGTCATTTTCAAAACAATCAATTCTTAGTCAGACTCGGAATATAATGGGACACAGTTTATTCTTCTCCACAAAGGAGCAAAAGATGTCAGAAATAAATTAATCCCCACTACTGTATAGTACAAACTACAAAGAAGTGAAATATTTTACTCCCACATCAACTTCAGCAGCAAACTACTGCCTTTGAGAATATGCATGAATAATACACACAGCTACATTGCCGTTAAGTCACTTATCCTGACGTTAAAGATGACAGAACCAAGCAATCAATGCTATCGATTCACTTTTTTCTTCCATTCACCCCTTAAATGTAAAAGCAAATTAGTGACTGGAGTTTGTTTAGAACATCATGTAAAAAGACCACGGCTTAGGTACAAACAACATCTTCAGCTAACAGAAATCCCTTCTGCCAGTCAAAGCAGGATGTGTGTGTGTGCGTTGCGTGCCATCAAGTTGCTTCGGACTTATGGTGACCCTATGAATTAATGACCTCCAAAACATTCTATTATTAACAGCCTTGCTCTGGTCTTGCAAACTGGGGGCCGTGGCTTCACTTTATTGAGTTAATCCGTCTCATATTGAGTCGTCCTCTTTTTCTGATGCCTTCTGTTTTTCCTAGCATTATTGCCTTTTCCAGTTACTCTTGTCTTTTCATTATACGACCAAAGTACCATAGCCTCAGTACAGTCATTTTAGCTTCTAGGGAGAGTTCAGGCTTGATCTGGTCTAGAACCCACTTATTTGTCTTCTAGTGGTCCATGGTATTCATAAAGCTCTCCTCCAATACCATGTTTCAAATGAACCAACTTTCTTCCGGTTGGGGGGAGGGGGAGCAATTTTTGCCAGTTCCCCCTTCCAAATGTAGACTGCCTTTCATGCGTTTCTCAAGGGTTCATCAAAAGCCCAGGAAAAGGATTCAGGGGTGTATGGCATACTGCAGCAGGAGGAAAGTTGCATTCCATGAATACAGCTGCACTTGCATAGCATAGGATGCAAGCTCATGGATTAGATTCCAAAAGGTGTCCTGTGGGAGGAGAGTGATTTCCACTCATAGAAGGGCTGTTTAGCACCTCATGCTAGCAGCACATCACCTAAAGTGTTTGTTGCAAGTGAAAGCCATGAGAACAACTACTGAAATCCCCCTGTTACAGTCTTCTTTTACTGCTGCTTATTCAAAAGTTTACCACCACTAGGGGCTACTTCTCCTTACATTCGTGGTTCTGAGAATTCATCAATATGTTTAACAACCACCTAAATCTTCATTTCTAGAAAGACTACTGTTACAATACCAAGGACTGAAGAAGAAGGAAAAAATATTGATATTATTTCCCTCATGACTTTTGAGAGGTCGCCTCTTTGCCAGCGTGATGCTGGGAAATCGAGGTGCTTCTCCGTCCCCATGGTCCCTCTGTCGAGTGTCTGTATGGAACTAGTGGCGCTGACTGGGACAAGCGTAGGAGATCGAGTGGCTAAAAACGACGGCAAAGCGAGGTTGGATGACCAAATATGAACGTAAGTCGGAATAGAGCAGTTTTGCCAAGCTAAAAGAAAGCTCCCTTACCCCACGGACCAGAGAGTAAAGTGAGCGGGGGAGGGGCCCCTCCCATGCGCATACATTTATAAGCGAGAGCAGGGGGGGAGTGGAAGAAAAGCTGTGAAAACTGTTGGAAAGACTTACCAAGGCGCGTATGAGCGTGTGAGCGCATATTCAGAGACTTTTAAAAGTTTGGCGAAAGTAAACAACCGATAAAGATGGCGGGGAAGAGAATGGAGAAGGAGAAACTTTCAAAAATGAAACCAGCAGAGAGCCCACGACCGGAAAGAACCACCGAGTTGGCTAAAACTATGGCAGAGTCTCTGTGCCCCCTGCTGGAGCAGATGAATAACCTCAAGGAGCAGCTGTCAAAAATGAATGCATGTATCACTACTCAGCAGACACAAATCACTTTAAAAATCACGGAACAAACAGCTGAGAAAGTGAAAGAGGTTGACGCCACTGCTCAAAAAGTGAAGAAAAAGGTGCAAAAATTGGGAAAAAAGCAAATTTCAACAGAAGAACAGCTTTTACAATTACAAATGGAGAGGGCAAACCTGGTCCTTTGTTTCCAAGGCGTCACAGAGATTAAAGGAGAGAATCTGAAGCAAACAACGAGCGAAGCATTGGCCCCAGTGACAGATTTGAAGGTGGACTATCTTATGAGCGAAATGGATGTGGTCTACATATGCATAAAGAAGAATAATCTGCCTGGGGAAACTGTAATGAGATTCTCAAAGAGACACATGAGGGATTGTATCCTAAGAGCGACGGCGGGGACACCCTTGAAAATTGGGGCCAGTATCATTCGAATTTTGAAAGATATCCCATTTGAAATAAGACAACGGAGAAAGAAATACAAAGATTTAATTTTTGTTCTTCAAACCAATGCAATCAGCTGCAGGTGGTTATATCTAGAGGGCGTAACCTTCAAACTTCAGGATAAAAAAGATTGACTCTGTTTCCAAAGTTTGGGACTTTTTTGAGAATCCAGCTGAGCGAGCCAGAGGAGGTGGATAAAAAGTAAAAGGACGGTAAGTCCAGTGGCGAGCTGGACTCGGGGTCTTCTGGAGAGGACTCTCTGTCTGAGAAGGGGGCAGTCCTTATAAACTGCGGAAGAGACAAGATAAGAAAAAAAGAAGATTGAAGGACTCTGAATTGTGTCTTTGATAATAATGTTTTTAACACTGAGATGCTGAGGGGTCTTTTTATAACAGTTAAATTTAAGATTTAAAAGGTATAAAAGCAAGTCTGACTAAGTTCATGAAATGTAGCGTTTTAAGAGATGGTATTGTAAGCAATTTGAGGATCTCCTCTCTTGGGTTTTTAGTCAGTAGTGGTTATCTTTTCTTTCTCCCTAAATGTAGTACCCCTCCCTTTTTTCATTGTAGTTTTGTAGTCTATATAAAAAATGCAATTAAAAAATCCCCTTTGGAGGGCCAAAAAAAAAAAAAAAAGATTATTTCTCTGAGCATAAACCCCCAGAAAATACTGTATTTGAACAAAATCCTTCCTTTCATCTTTTTCAGGGAAACACAAACTAGGAACCCTGTTTGTCTTTATATAGATGAGAAGTACAAGTACAAAGATCAATATGTATTGCAAACCAGAAAGACATTATACAGCTGGGAAAATGCATCCGGAATGTTTCCAAACTGTACTGACCTTAAAAACTTCTGACACAATGCAGAGGAAATTGATTTTCTACAAATGCTATGAAAGGGATTAGTCTCAGATTTAGGCCAGTAAGAGATTTATATTCCTTTTGGACCAAAATCTGTAACATGATGCACAAATGAGAGCACCAAGTATGGAGGAATATTTGCACTATCCACTAGATAAATAATTTAATTGCTGAGGTTTATGAAACAAGACTTGGAAGTTAAAGCAAAACATTATTATTTTACATCATTCCATTATCATAGTATACAAAAATATTTTCGTGGCAACAGTCCATTATTTCTGACATAAAACCTGCACCAGCCTTTCCCTCAGTGGAAGAGCCTCTGCTTTCCATGCAGAAGGTCTCAGGTTCAATCCCCATCATCTGCAATTAAAAGGAACAGTAGGTGATGTGAAAGACCTCTACCTGAGACCCTGGAGAGTAGACAATACTCAGATGGAGAGGTGGTCTGATTCTGTATAAGACAGCTTGTGAGTTTTAGATATGATTCATTTGGCCTAAGTTCACTTTAGAAAAAAATGAAAGAAACCTATTGTCACTCTGTAGTATTAGAGAAAGAGGAATGCTGCAACACATTTTCAACTACAGACCTTTAAATCTTAGCCTATGATAATAAAGCCTGCAGTATTGTTTCTGGATTGCAGCCAAGGTTGGCTTTAGGGGCAAGCAGCACGTGACTACAGAAGAGAAACCATTAGAAACAGCCATGATCCTTTCCTTGACTTGGAACAAAAACAAATCTGGAAACAGTTTCCAGATGTTCCATTGTTCTATTAGATTTATGTGACATATCACAAGTAAAAATGTGAACAGGCTAAAGCCAAGGAATTAAGAAACAGCATATTTCATACATTTTATACATCATAAGAACTTAAGAACATTAAGAAGAGCCCTGCTGGATCAGACCAATAGTCCCTCTAGTCCAGCATCCTGTCTTGCACAGTGGCCAGCCAGTTCCTTTGGATGGCCAGCAACAGGGTATAGAGGCTGAGGCCTTCCCCTTATGTGGCCTCCTGGCTCTGGGATTCAGACGCTTAGTGCCTCTGAAATTCCCCTCAGTCATGGCTAGTAGCCATTGATAGAATTATCCTCCACATATCTATCTAATCCCTTTTTAATGCTGTTTATTCCTGTGGCCATCACTACAGCCTCTAGCAGCAAAATTCCACATTTTACTCTCTCTCTATGTAAAGTAGTATTTATTTTTGCCTGTCCCGAACCTTCTGCCCATCTGTTTCATTGGATGCCTTTGAGTTCTAGTATTTTGGGAGAAAGAGAAAAAATTCTCTTTGTCAACGCTCTCCGCCCCATGCATAATTTTATAAACCTCTATCATGCCCCCCCAGTCATCTCTTTTCTAAACTGAAAAGTCCCAGACTCCGCAGCCTTTCCTCATAGGGAAGAGGCTCCAACCCTGTAAACATCTTGATTGCCCTCCTCTGTACTTTTCCCAGCTCTACAATGTCCTTTTGCATTGTGTGTGTGTGCGTGCGTGCAGGCACATGCCTGACAACTCCTACTGGGACATGGAGGACGTTCAGAGAAGTGGCTGATAGCCTGCCTCTGCCTCCTGGTATTTTTTGGAGGTCTCCCATCCAAATACTTGCCAGGGTCGGCCCTGCTTAGCTTCCCAGGTCAGGGCAGCAATATCCTTTTGGAGATACAGTGACTGGAACTGTACACAGTATTCCAAATGAGACCGTACCCTCGATCTATACAGGGACATTACAATATAGGTCGTTTTATTCTCAATTTCTTTCCTAATAATCCCTAACTCAGAGTTTGCCTTTTTCACTGATGCGGCACACCGGTTTGACACTTTCACTGAGCTATCCACTATGACCCCAAGATCTTTTCCCCTCTTAGACTCCTGCATGTTTCTGTAAGTTTTCATGTGTTAGGACCAGCAGATGTGAAGGGTGTCTCTTGGCTAGCATCTGACATATCAATATACTCCCCCTTCCTTCCCTGTTCATGCTCACAAGTGGAGGGAGAGGTAACCTGAAGGTTGTGCAAATATGCTGCTTTAAAAAGGTTTGGCATCCCACCATAAACATAATAGGAAAGCCAAGACTTTGACTTCCACACCCATTCATATTTAAAGCATATTGACAACCAAGTTCAAACTCCAGGTGAAGTATTCATTGCGATCATTCTTAATATCACATTTCTCTTGACCTTAATGATGGAGAGAAGCATGGTGTACACACTTGGAACAGCACAAGTCAAGGCTATAGCATGGCCATATTGTCACTATTTCTGCCCACAGACCATTACCTCATCCAAGTTTTCAATCCAAAGGGCAAGGGCAAGAAAAACCATTGCTGGGTTAAATGTCAGTCCTGCACTGAATCTCAGATTCTCTTGTGTGGCTGCTGCTGTAGTGGGGTCCAGAAGAAGCTGCAGTTGATGCTTCCTCTGCAGCTCATCTTGACCCCCAATGGAGGTGGCATGGGAGAAGGTGGGCACCTCCTCTCATGCCACCCCAGCACATGGAGTGCTTTGAATCCTGCTGTAACAGCCTGTGTTGCTGCCACCTTGGGTCTATGGCTCTTCCTCTGCAGTCTGCCTTAAGCACTGGCTCCTAGTGGGGTGAGAGAAGTATATGCCTTCTCCTGTACTGCTGAAGGTCCAAGACAGACTGCAGAGGAAGCATCTCTACAGCCTATCTTAAACCCATAGCAGCTGTAAAAGCACACAAGGTGGCGAGTGCCTCTTTGTTGCTACCCCAGCAGAGTGGAGGTTTCAGTTTGGATCTTGTCTGAGTGGCCTGTTTTGGGGGCACCTGTGATTCAAGGTACTTTCCTTGTATTTCACGTTGGAGCCTGGTGCAAGAGCATGGAAAGAAGCCACTTGGAATGATCACTATCTTGACCTGGCCCTGAGGCCAAGGTTCTAGGGCTGCTAACACAGGCGCAGAATCACCTCCTTACTGAAGAAGGCACAAGCAAATGTGTTGGGTGCTACTGGCCAAGCTGGAACAAAGGTTTACCATCTAGCACCTTACTTAGAATATGACACCTAAGGAATAGAGACCTGGCAAAGTCAAAAGGCTAGATTGTATCCCTCATGGGTCAGGACTGACTCCAGAGGGGAACAGAATCCCAAGGGAAAACTATAAATTCTCAGGAGACGTGAAGGAAAGGGCTTCTTCTCTAGGCTCATCTTCCTTGGATGGGCACAAGCCATGTAGGGCTAAGCTTTTTACCCAGCAACTCCATCATGATCATGTGTTGTGGGACAATGAGGAGAAACCCCTAAACCAGTTAATTGAGTTAATGGAAGACTTTTAAATGGCTGTAACCTTAAGAGTTGATAAATAACCTATCATAGCACCAACATCTTTCAGGTATGTTTAGAGTCAGGGTAAGAACACTGCACCTGTTTACCTTTTCTTTATAAACTTGGTCAGTCTGGTGCTCATCACAGGTCCTGTGTGAGATTTTGTTTGTTAAATACTGTTATAATCTGAATACTAGAAGCCTATCTCTGTGCCCAATCCACACCTAATTCAGTCATGCTCTCCAAAGAGCAATGAAGGGGAAGGGCTGTGGATGAGGATGTGAAAATGTAATAGACTGCCTCTGTGCTAGATATTAGAAGCAAAGCAGAAGATACAGCAACTAGGCAGAGCCTCTAAATGGCAACACAGAGTATAGAGTGCTGGAACTATAAAACCTCCCAGATGGAGATACTTTTTAAAGATCTGTTGGGGCAGGATTTACTACCCTGAGAGAAGTTGGACAAACACTATTTGGAAGTAAGGGGAGAAGGCAAGCTGGAGAATCACCAGACAGAGACCCTGGACAACCATAGAATCCAAGGTTTGCAAGTCCATTTCCTCACACGTATTATAAACTGTGGCAAATAACAATGAAGCTTCCTTGCAACATATAGACTTCACTGGACTGGATACAAACCAGAGTGCTGATCTAACAGAACATGCATTTTGTTACTCTAAACTCAGTCTAGTAATTAGTTGATGTGTGTTGTAAAATGACGGGTGGACATTGAGCACAGATCCATGCATAACACATCCCACCTCCACCTTGAACTCACTGCACTGGATATGTACAAGTGACAGCACTCTCTCTGGCTCTCTCAGCCTTTCTAATCTACAGAATGGGAATACCAATAACCCAACAAAGAACTATGTATTAAATGGGCTACTAGAACCCTGCAAAGCACCCTACAGATAATACATACAGTTAAGCTAATGTTAGCACAAACTTACATACAAGGAAACAGGCAATACAAAAACTCTTGTGCACAATGAGATTCCCCTCCCCCTCAGTACTCAATACATAAAATGCATCATGAATAGGATTTCTGGAGGAAAGAAAGTTGGGCTATAAAATAAATAAATAAATAACTCATTCCTGTACTAGTGTATTTCCTCCACTGGTGCATTAGCGGAACTGTGCTGCATCAGTTCCTCCCATGGATTGCCAGCAGAAACAGCTGTAATTAGGCAAGGCAAGGAGGAGCCCAGAGGAAGTTGATAAGGTGGTGAAATGGGAAAGACGACAGTGAGTGAATGCAGACAATCAGCTTATCATCGAGAGTCTGACAATCGTATTACTTCAACAGTGGCTTACTTCTGTTTTCTACCATGTTATCATATGTGGTGTTATGTATTGATACGGACATGTCTGGACATGTAGTGCTAAGGAAGCCATGAGGTCTAGCGCACCTTCAGGATTTAGAGCAATAGCCGACTCGGATCCTAATGGGGACCAATAGGTTTGCCTGGATCCTAAGGTTGACCTATGATGGACTCTTACACTGTAAATAGCTAACCACGGGAGTGGGGGGGGGTGTTGGGTGTTGTGTGCTGCACGGATAAAAGCAGGGTTCGAACCTGGCTAGTTTGTCTTTAGTTGCGCTGAACTTCACGAATAAATATGAGCTGATCACTCGCTATGCATCTGAACCCAGTACATTATGGGTGTGTTCAGACGGGGCATTTACAACGGTATAGGTGCCGGTTAGAATCGGTGTACTTACCGGCGTTCACACGGCGAACATCTGCCTTCCGTCCCTAACCGTTGCAAAGAGCTTTAAACCGTTGCATTCTTCCACTAGGTCCCTAAGTGGTGGTATCCTGAGTGCAATGGTTGTAATCGCTTTACAACCCCCCTCCGTCTGATCGCTCTCCACCGTTGTAGAGCCACTTCCGTTCGGAAGCCCGAGGCTTCCGATTTTCGCCCACCATTTTCTTTTAGGTCAGCAATAAGCGCTTGGGCAAAGCTTCGCCCCGGCGTTTGTTTTTAAAAAAGAGAAAAGGTCCTTAGTTTAACGTTTTAGAGGAGTCGGGGACCTCAGGGAGGCCAGTTTGCTCTTTAAACTTCAAAGGTAAGTCCTCTCTTCAGGACATGCTTTTCTGGATGGGGTGTTTTGCGCATGCGTGAAGATCGCCATTCTGTGGATGGCTGCCTATGTGCATGTGCAAACTGAGTTAAAAAAACAAAAACAAACCGCCGACGCCCGCTGTGTGTGAACGGGCATACAGCGATGGGCTCCGCAGACAGGAGGTAAGTGTGATCGCGTTTCAGCCGGCATAAACTGCAACGGTTCCAACCGGTACAGTTTATGCCGTCTAAAACGCCCCGTCTGAACGCACCCTATATGTGATAAATCTGATGCTCTTTAACACATGGAAAGATATCACCTACATGGTTGAAAACACTAAATTTCACAGGTACAAAACAAAGTTTGAGTCCAGTGGCACCTTTAAGACCAACAAAGTTTTATTCAAGGTATGAGCTTTCGTATGCACCTGGATCTATTTTCACAGCTACAGTAATTTTTCCTTCACGAAAGGCTTTTCTTCCCTGATTTTTGTCCATGACATTTGAATTCTTCTTGTTATTTATGTGTTTTAATTTAAATACATTCACAGTGGCTGATTCCACACAGAGAATTTTCCTCATTTCAGCCACCCAACTCATGGGTCCCCCCCCCCATTTCCACGAAATATTAACCTCTATTTTGCACAAGTCATGCACAGCCTGTTCTTTACACAATAATTAAATAATTTAAAAACTGTTTAAGCTGAAGGGGGGGAGGGACACCGCAATGTTTCCCACCATGATACAGCTGAGGCAATCTTTTTCTTGTATCTGAAAGGGAAAGTACAGTTTGTGGTTTAATGGAAGGAAACACCCCCTTCCTCTACACTTCCAGTGAACTGCCTGCCTTAAGGCTGTTTTTTTTTGGGGGGGCAGGGCAATGTCATAGCACAGTCAGTATTTTTAGAATATGGCTATTCAAAACGAGGGAGCTTGGGGTGGGGAACTGGCACCAGTTTCTTGGCCAATCTAGCACTGAAACGGATCCCAAATAAGGAAAGATGGGGTGGAAGGAGTTTATTATTATTTTATTTACTGGAGACAGAGCTATATTATAGTGCAAAGTAAGTACAGTAGTATAATACAGTAAGCCAACATAAAACCAGGGAGATTGGGGCGAAGAGCTGGCACCAGGTGCCTTGTTCAGTGCTTCAACAGAGCCCAAACATACAGGAGGAACAAATTCATTACATAATGAATGAAGGTGGAGGGGATCTGCCACAGTGTGTCTTGTTGTTCAGCACTGCAACTGAATGTTGTTGTTGTTGTTTTAAATAAGGGGGTTTAGAATTGCACTATTCTCAAGCACTGCTGCTGAATCATGATGACATTGTCCGGGGTGTGTGCACATCTGGTATGAAAGGGAAACCATGGCTAATAATGGTGAATAAACAGATTACCCTGTGCCATCTGGAATCTCCACTGCAAGTGCAAAATGACCATCAGTTATACTGGCAACACAATCATCACAGGAAAACTCCCTCATGTGGAATGAGCCAGTGATGCAAACAAACAGGCTCAGGATTCTGAAAGGATACAGTCATACGCTAATACAGGTAGTTAGTTAAGTAAATGACGAAACAGAGCAGTCTTTAGTGAAATGTTTTGGCTTCTGTCTTCTTCAGTAACAGTTGGAATGCTGAGAACTGAATTCTCAGAAAAGTGACATAGACCAAGAAGAACAAGCAGCTTAGATAAAAAATTATGTTTGGTCTTCCAAATTAAGGCCATACCTTCAAAGTTACATCTTTGCATGTCTACATGTGTGTTTATGAGATGACTGGTGCTAAGTGGCATTTTCAAGGAACGTAGTAGGGAGGTAGCCCTGAACTGGATAGTCCTAGATAGCCCGGTCGTCTTAGATCTCAGAAGCTAAGCAGTGTCGACCCTGTTTAGTACTTGGATGGGAGACCACCAAGGAACACCAGGGTCACTTTGCAAAGGCAAGCAATGGCAAACCACTTCTGAACATCTCTTGCCTTGATAACCCTACAGGGTTGCCATCAGTCAGTTGTGACTTGATGGCAAATAAAACAAAACAGGGAGGCTACAATCTTTCACAGTGCAGGATTAATGCACATGTATCTGCAATTTTTTTTAAAAAAAAACAGGAACAAAGGGTAAAATGTATTGCTTGCATGCATAGAAAGAACACAGACACATAAGTCCAGTTATAACTAACCAGCCAGGGTTTTTTTTGTTTTAAATCTAAACTTTTTGTTTTAACTACCCTATTTCCAGTGTACAGGCAATCCTACAAAACATTTGTTTTGGAATCAGCCAGATTTCCCTTCCCCCCCGAAGATGTACTTAAGTACTGTCTATTCAAAAATTACAGGAAATGTTTTACTGAAAACATGTATCTTGTACAAAACAAACAAAAAACACAAAATTCTAACTCCTGGATACCCTTCAACCTTATAAGCATGTCAGTACCATGAATAAAAAAAATAGCTATAGCTGGTACTATCTATATTTGGGGACTATGAACATTTGTGGAAACAAAAGTTGCTTGCTAGGTGTAACACTATTAGGCCATAAAGGCTAAACAAGGTCCCCCAGCATTACATCAGATTGGTTAAGAGCTAAGAGCGCAGTGATCCTGGCAGCACTCCAAGTAACCTTCTCTTGTTGTTTGTTTAACCCAGTGACGGGGAAAGCATACTGGCTGAATTCAGAGATCACGTAAGAAATCCCCTAAGCCATGATTTGGAGGAGTGGGAACATGCTGGGGACTCCCCCTCCCCTCTCATCTGCCAATTCCCTCCTTTCTTTCCTAGCGGACATATCTTCATCTGGCAGCTGCAGTTAGTGTTTGCTAAGTTGCTGCCTGAAGAACTATGGACGGAGGTTCGTGACATTGTACAGGAGGCAGCAATCACCACCATACCAAAGAAAAAGAAATGCAAGAAAGCAAAATGGCTTTCTGATGAGGCTTTACAAATAGCAGAGGAAAGAAGGAAAGCGAAAGGCAAAGGCGAAAAGGAAAGATTTACCCAACTGAACGCAGATTTCCAGAGAACAGCAAGGAGAGATAAGGAGGCCTTCCTGAATGAACAGTGCAAAGTAATAGAAGAAAACAATAGAATGGGAAGGACTAGAGATCTCTTCAAGAAAGTTGGAGAAATCAAGGGAGCGTTCCATGCAAAGCTGGCCATGATAAAGGACAAAAACGGTAGGGACCTAACAGAAGCAGAAGAGATTAGGAAAAGATGGCAAGAATACACAGAAGAACTATACAAGAAAGACCTCGATGTCCTTGACAACCACGACGGTATAATCGCTGACCTCGAGCCAGACATCCTGGAATGTGAAGTTAAATGGGCCTTAGAAAGCATTGCTAACAACAAAGCTAGTGGAGGTGATGGTATTCCAGCTGAGCTATTCAAAGTCTTAGAAGATGATGCTGTTAAAGTGCTGCACTCCATTTGCCAGCAAATTTGGAAAACGCAACAGTGGCCACAGGATTGGAAAAGATCAGTATACATTCCAATCCCAAAGAAGGGCAACGCCAAGGAATGTTCAAACTATCGCACAATTGCACTCATATCACACGCTAGCAAGGTCATGCTCAAGATCCTACAAGCTAGGCTTCAACAGTACGTGGATAGAGAACTACCAGAAGTACAAGCTGGGTTTCGAAGAGGTAGAGGAACTAGAGATCAAATTGCCAACATTCGCTGGATTATGGAGAAAGCAAGAGAGTACCAGAAAAATATCTACTTCTGCTTCATTGACTATGCTAAAGCTTTTGACTGTGTGGATCACAACAAACTATGGCAGGTCCTTAAAGAGATGGGAGTACCAGACCACCTCACATGTCTCTTGAGAAACCTGTATAAGGGCCAAGAAGCGACAGTTAGAACCGGATATGGAACAACTGATTGGTTCAGCATAGGAAAAGGAGTACGACAAGGATGTATATTGTCGCCTTGCTTATTTAATATATATGCAGAGTACATCATGCGAAATGCTGGCCTGGATGAATCACAAGCGGGAATTAAGATTGCTGGGGAAAAGATCAACAACCTCAGATATGCAGATGATACCACTCTAATGGCTGAAAGTGAAAAGGATCTAAAGAGCCTCTTGCTCAGAGTAAAAGAGGAGAGCGCAAAAGTGGGCTTGAAGCTCAACATCAAAAAAACTAAGATCATGGCATCCGGCCCCATCACTCCTTGGCAAATAGAAGGGGAAGTCGTGGAAGTAGTGACAGACTTCACGTTCCTGGGATCCCAGATCACCGCAGACTGTGACTGCAGCCATGAAATTAAAAGACGCCTGCTCCTTGGGAGGAAAGCGATGGCGAACCTAAACAGCATGATAAAAAGTAGAGACATCACCCTGCCAACAAAAGTCCGCATGGTCAAAGCAATGGTATTCCCAGTAGTCATGTATGGCTGTGAGAGTTGGACTATAAGGAAGGCCGAGCGCCGAAGAATAGATTCTTTTGAACTATGGTGCTGGAGAAGACTCTTGAGAGTCCCTTGGACTGCAAGAAGAACAAATCAGTCAATCCTCAAAGAAATCAACCCTGACTGTTCCCTGGAAGGCCAGATAATGAAACTGAAGCTCAAATACTTTGGCCACCAAATGAGAAGGGAGCACTCACTGGAAAAGACCCTGATGCTGGGAAAGATTGAAGGTCAAAGAAGACGGGGACGGCAAAGGATGAGATGGTTAGACAGTGTCAGCGATGCAACGAACATGAAATTGAGCCAACTTCGGAGGACGGCGGAAGACAGGAGAGCCTGGCGGGAGATTGTCCATGGGGTCGCGAAGAGTCGGACTCGACTGTGCGACTGAACAACAACAACAAGTTGCTTCCACATCATAGTTTCAAGCGGGCTCACCCGCCCACTTTGAGAGCCCCACCTCTGCACTCTTTTTGTCTATTACAGACGGAAGTTAGCTCAAGGAGGGCAGCCGTGTTGGTCTGAAGCAACAGAACAAAGTCAGAGACCAACAAGTTTTATTCAAGGCGTGAGCTTTCATGTGCAAGCACACTTTGTCAGACGATGAACTGGAATGACATATCATAGTTGTATTCTATAGGAGTGGCTTGTTAAATTAGCATGCAAATTAGTGAAGGGTTTTTTTTAACAGATCAAAAGAATGACAAACTTGGTTTCTGGTTATCATCTGTTTGGGTTCAATGGGGGGGGGGAGAATGTAATAAATGTGTCAGAACTGGTAAGCTGTAAGCAAAGATAAAAACGTGTGCCTATGGTCTGAGTTAGGGATCACCAACCATAACCCACAAGCAATGTTCCCTCTAAGCTGTGGAGTCTTGTGAGCAAAAATTCCATTTTGTGAGCTACTGGCATTAATGTTGTGAGTGAGCATTTTGGCTACAGCATAAGTTAGTCTGCTCTGGGGCGCTCCTTCCTGAGCTAAGGCAAAAAATTGTGAGCCGGAGGCTAAAATACTGTGAGCTAGCTCACACTAACTCAGTTTAGAGGGAACACTGCCCACAAGCCAAATTCAGCCCTTCATGCTCTTGTATTTGGGCTTATCCACGATTAAGCAAGCCACAGTAAACAGTTTGGCCACAGTCTCACTGATAAGGAAAAGAGCAAAGGTTTCAAGCTGTAAGAAAGAGATATCCTGCATTTTCGGCCATGTATATTTTCAGTTTCCCGTGCATGGCGCAGTGAACATATAACTGTATATATTTAATGCTATTAACTACCTGTAACACATAAATTCTATACAGTGATCTGTAACCGTGAAGCACTTATTGAGAGATAATGGCAACTTTATTAGGAATTCAGTTTGAGTTGGGGTTGCCAACCCCAGATTTTGAGGCTCATTTTTAGTCAGCAAAATTGAATTCCAGGGCCACGTTGCAGTAACAACTTCATATGCACATTGACGATGGGAGGCTATACTACATTATTTACATCGCTATCTTTATATAGTTAATTTCAATGTATTGGATCCGGTGCGTGTTTTCCACTGGCAGAAGGACATCTCTGCTAGTAGAGGAACTAGTGAGACAATTTTCCACAGATTTCCCACTCCCATGAAACTCCAATACATTATACGCAGCACTGCTTCTGGGGGTACTATTTTAGGGAGGGGTAATGGGCTGCAAAGGGAGGCGGAAGAC
This sequence comes from Gekko japonicus, assembly GCF_001447785.1. Lineage (NCBI taxonomy): Eukaryota > Metazoa > Chordata > Lepidosauria > Squamata > Gekkonidae > Gekko > Gekko japonicus. The sequence goes on along the minus strand of NW_015170275.1, from coordinate 1,491,129 downwards.
TTCTGTGGGCAGAGGTCTGCTTGTGGTTTGTCGCCTCCAACCTTATTGCCACTGGATGTCTGGAGGTGTGATGACTAGTCCATATCTTGCAAAGAGACATGATGAGTAAACTCGAGGCCCCTTGCATGTTTTCTAGTCCAATTCTGGATCATTTCAGTCCACTCAGCCTAGAGGAAGTTGACACATTGCTCTTGACTGTACACCCCACCACGTGTCTCCTTGATCCGTGCCCATCGTGGCTAGTGAAAGCTGGTCACAATGGGTTCAGGGGTGCCCTAAGGGAGATCATTAACAGGTCCCTCTCAGAGGGCCTGTTCCCTGGGACACTTAAGGAGGCAGTGGTTCATCCCCTCTTTAAAAAAAAACACATCTCTGGATTGGCCAACTATTGGCTGGTTTCCAATTTGCCCTATTTGGGCAAGCTAATTGAGAGGGCTGTGGCAGTCCAGTTACAGAGCTTTTTGGATGACGCTTCCATTTTAGACCCCTTCCAGTCTGGCTTTCGCCCAGGCCATGGGACGGAGACTGCACTGGTCGCCCTCACGGGCGGGGGTTCAGGGGCTTGCCTTGCAATGGCTCGCATCCTTCCTTCAAAGGGTGGCACTAGGGGAACAGCTGTCCTGTAGGCACCCACTGATACGTGGAGTGCCTCAGGGGGCGGTACTTTCCCCGATGCTGTTTAACATCTATATGTGCCCCCTTGCCCAGATTGCATGGAGGCATGGGTTGGGGCATCACCAATATGTGGATGACACTCAGCTCTATCTGTTGTTGGGCAGCCAAGTCTGACTCTAACCTGGAAGACCTGGACCAGGCGTTACAAGCTGTGGCTGGTTGGCTTAGACTGAGTTGACTGAAACTGAATCCAACGAAGATGGAGGCCCTGTGCCTGAGTCGGGGCGGTCCGAGGGTAGGGATCCCACTCCCGACCTTTGATGGGGCGCAGCTGGTGCCAGCGTCGGAGGTTAGGAGTTTGGGAGTGCTCCTGGATGCCTCTCTAACAATGAAGGCCCAGGTAGCAGCCACTGCCAAGTTGGCCTTTTATCACCTTCGGCTGATTAGGCAGTTGGTTCTCTTCCTTGAATGCAATGACTTGGCAACAGTGAACCATGCGATGGTCACCTCGAGGTTAGACTACTGTAATGCTCTCTACATGTGGCTGCCCTTGTCACAAACCCAGAAGCTGCAGCTAGTGCAAAATGCTGCGTCCAGGCTGTTGATGGGTCTTTCCATACAGGAACACATCCAGCCTGTGCTGAAAGCACTGCACTGGCTGCCAATAGGGTACCAGATTTGCTTCAAGGTGCTGGTTTTGACCTTTAAAGTCCTCTATGGTCAGGATCCAGCATACCTAAGGTACCACCTTTCCCCATATGTTCCCCAGAGAGCACTGCGTTCAGGGCCCCAAAACCGGCTGGCCCTCCAAGGTTCCAAAGACGCCAGGTTGGCGACAACCAGGGCCAGGGCCTTCTCAGTGGCGGCTCCGCACTGATGGAAGGAGCTCCCGGAAGAGAGCAGGGCCCTGCAGGATCTTTTACAGATCTGCAGGGCCTGCAAGATGGAGCTCTTTCACCAGACTTTCAATTAGGATCCACGTGTGACATCCGAGAAGAGACCTTGTGCCCTGGCTGTACCATCTCTAGCCCACCTCGCCAGGTAAAGAAGTTGATCAACAGAGCGTGTGGGAACATCATTATGACTGTCACCCGTGGAGTATGGTTCAATCTGAAATTTCTGCTCGCACACTTTATTTGAAAACTGTACCAGCACTTTAGGATAGTGCATTTATGGATTTTAAGATAACCGACCTGTTTTTGGTATGATGAATTTTATGATGGATTTTAATTGTATTTTTATGCATTTGTGTAAGCCGCTCTGAGTCTGCCTTGGTAGGGAGGGTGGGATATAAATCGAATAAATAAACACACACATTAACTGATAGAATGTGACAATTCAGGGGGGTGCATGAAGTACTGTACTACCATTAGTAGTTCTGTTCAATGTGCCATTAATAGGCTCCATACCAAGAGACTTTCCATCCCAAGGTTTAGGTGTGCGTAGCAACACAGACTTCTGCTGCCTAATTTAAAAATAGAGTGATCCCTGAGACCATTTCCTCAGTAGAGATAATCCCTGCTTTGTCGCTGATAAATCTGCATGTTATTCAGTTTTCTGCAGTTGCTTTTTCTCATACAGATGCAAAGCCAAATTTGTCTCCCTCCCCCACCTCCCATTTACAGAATCCCCAGTTTCACCGAATTTTTCTTAAAAGTCGGAACTGAACTTGCCGTTTTCTAGTGGGGAACTCCCCATTCCCATTACTTTTTGCCTCCGCTCCATAACCATTTCTGGGTTACTCTTTCATGCTTGTCCCACCCACCACATTCACATCATAGCCCTTGTTTTCTGGATTCATTTTTTTTAAACGAATCCCATTATTACATTGTTAAACTGTCAAGGCAAGAATATTGTGCAGGTGAGCCATTTTCCTCTGGAAAGCAGCGAAGCTTGAAAAAAAGGACCTACCTAATTTTTTTTCTGCAAGAAATGTTGCCATTTTGAAAAATTTCCTCAGTGCACTAATTGTTATTTTAGGAGCGATGGTGGTGGTGTGCCTTTGTGCGCTGTGATCCTGGAGGTTTATTTCTGCAATTTTATCTTATTTTTGTCATTTTGCCATGCCAGGCCCAAGGAAGGAGGTGGTTGCAGTGTGGTGGTTATAGTTCCTTCGCTGCATTTTTCAAATGAGATCATGACTTGTGAGTAAACGCAGGTGCTTGGATGTCAAGGAATACTGCAGGTCATAGAGAAGACATTCTCCTCCGGAAACCATATAGATATGCAGTACAAGAATTGATGGAGAACGTGAGACAGAGCATCAAAACATTGAACCAAGGAGACCTGTGGAGCTATCAAATCAACAATGTCAGGTACACCTGGGTCAGCCATGTTTATGCCCTGAGATATCAAAAACATAGATGTGAACACACAAGCAAAAACAAAACAGTGAGGTACTCACACTGATGCAGGAAGGCATTTAAAATGTAAATGGATGGGCCTCGCAGTGGTGACATGCTTCTGCATAGCAACTGTGTTACAACGCTATCGCGCATGCGTGAATCAAAAAAGAGGCGGGGGGATGGTCACTTTAGTGGCTTCTGCATGCTGGGAGAAAAACATTCATACTTAATGCAGAAATCAAGAGGTGGGTCAAAGCCTTGCCATAAACACGGGAACCGATGCAGGAAAAGCCCTGCCGTGGAACTGTTAGTGCAGACTCACCGTAGTCCAAAGCAAGGTTTCTGAGGGGTAAACACATACTGTGGAAATGGTCTGAGAAGAAGCTGCCCATCCCCTAGTGTGTGTGAGACCAAGAGACAGACAGAGACAGAGGGAGAGCTATATGACGGCATCATAATGCAACTCCCGCCTTTCTGTAGAAGGGAGAACTACATTCCATTCTGCCTAGAGTCTAGATTGCCAGTCAACTGATCTTCAGTTTGCTATTTAATAGCAGTAAAATATAGCCTAGTATTCCACATAGCCGAGAATAACACTGCGTAGGCTGCAGTCTACCTTTTTTAAACATTTCACTGCAGTGTCATTTTATAGGCAGTCCAGAAGAAAGGGCTGCTGGCCACTTGTCATAACTACATGCCTCTCCAAATAGGAACACCAGCAGACATCAGTGCCTAAGACTCCATCTTGTTTGTGCAGGACATGGGAAAACCTTCTTCATGTTACTTTATTCCTGCTTTCAAAATAATGTAATTTAGGGTAACTCTGACATTCCAGGACAAAAACCAAATATCTGCTCAGTAAAATGATCACATCTGTAACAACCTTGCCTTATCTTGCTGTAAGTTAAGAGGGATAGATCTTATGTCCCACTAACAGCAGCACTTTCCTCCAGCACATGAAGCCTCCTGTGAACAAAAAGTCTCTTGCTTTGGCAGGAAAGTTACCTGAGAAAAAGGAAAGCACGACCATTAGCAGGACAAAACTGCAGGGTTCAACACAGTTACAATTCACTGCCCTTTCAAAAGGTTTATATGCTGTGAAACGATGAAATTAAGGTGTTTTGTAATTAGGAGAGGTCCCAAACCTGTTGACACCCACATATATGTTCTGTTTTAAGAAAGTGAATGTTTGAGAAATATTTTGATCAATATTTATCAATTTTTGACCACATATATTTTAGAACATAACAACAGAAGAGAAACCATGTTGGATCAGGCCAATAGCACATCCAGTCCAACACTCTGTGTCACAGAGGGGCCAAAACCCAGGTGCCATCAGGACGCCCACCAGCAGGGCCAAAACTCCAGAAGCCCTCCCACTGTTGCTCCCCAAGTACCAAGAATACAGAGCATCACTGTAGAACTGTAGAACTGTAGAACTATCTCTTAGAGATAAGCCATCCTGAACCAGAGACATTTAATCCCCTGTCAGCTTTCCCCCAAGATTTAGTTTAAAAACTGCTCTGCTACCTTTTTATTTTAAGTCCCAGCAGCCTGGTTCCTTCTCAGGACAAGTGGAGACCATCTCTTTTGTATAAGTCCTGCTGGATCCAAAAAGCATCCCCGTGCCTAACTCTTCCTCCCTACACCATCGTCTCATCCATGCATTGACACTCCTAATTTACGCTTGTCTAGCTGGTGGGAGAGCATGGCTACCTTGGAGGATCTGGCTTTGAGTCTTCTACCTAGCAGCCCAAGTTTTACCTTCATGACCACATGACTACATTTCCTCACATCAGTAGTGCCAACATGTACAATGACCCCTGGCTCATTTACCTTCATGACCACATGACTACATTTCTTCACATCACTGGTGCCAACAGGTTCAATGACCCCTGGCTCCTCCCCAGCATTGTCTATCTAGACCACACGTAATGTCCGCTACCTTAGCACCAGGCAGGCAAGTCACCATGCGGTTAGTACACAGGTTCGCCACCTATCTAGCTACATGCCTAAGGATGGTCCCTTTGTGCGAAAGGATACCTGCTCACCAACTGTGAAGAGGTCTCTTCTTCTGAGGGGCAGTTCCACGTGGCCCCCCAAAAAGCAATGGTCCACCCTCTTCTGAAAAAACCATCTCTGGATCCAGCCAAATTGGCTAACTATCGGCCGGTTTCCAATTTGCCCTACTTGGGCAAATTAATCGAGAGGGTGGTGGCAATACAGTTACAGGGCTTTCTGGATGACACTTCCGTATTAGATCCCTTCCACCTGTATTAGATCTGGCTTCCACCCAGGACAGAGACGGCGCTGGTCGCTTTGATGGATGACCTCCGGAGGCATCTGGATCGGGACAGTGCAGCGGTATTGCTGTTGTTAGATCTGTCAGCTGCATTTGACACGGTCGACCATCAGCTGCTGACCCACTGCCTCACCGACATGGGGATCCAGGGGCTTGCCCTGCAATGGCTTGCTTCTTTTCTCCAGGGTCGAGGACAAAGGGTGGTGCTAGGGGAACAGCAGTCCAGGAGACGCACGCTGGAGTGTGGTGTGCCTCAAGGGGCAGTGCTGTCCCCAATGTTATTTAACATCTATATGCGCCCCTTGCCCAGATTGCCCGGAGGTATGGGCTGGGCTGTCATCAGTATGCTGATGATACCCAGCTCTATCTGATGTTGGGTGGCCAGTCGGACTCCAGACCGGAAGATCTGGACTGGGCTCTGCAAGCCGTGGCTGGTTGGCTCAGACTGAGTCGGCTGAAGCTGAACCCGGCGAAGACAGAGGTCCTGTGCCTGAGTTGGGGTGGTTTGGGGGCTGGGTTCCCACTCTCGACCTTTGGTGGGGCACCACTGGTGCCAGCGCCAGAGGTTAGGAACTTGGGAGTGCTCCTGGACGCCTCCTTAAAAATGGAGGTCCAGGTAGCAGCCACTGCTAAGTCGGCCTTTTACCATCTTTGGCTGATTCGGCAGTTGATTCCCTTCCTCGGCCGCAACGACCTGGCTATAGTGACCCATGTGATGGTCACCTCGAGACTAGACTACTGTAATGCTTTCTACATGGGGCTGCCCTTGTTGCAAATTCAGAAGCTGCCGCTAGTGCAGAATGCCGTGGCCAGGCTTGTGATGGGTGTCCCTAAACGGGAGCACATCCAGCCTGTGCTGAAGGCACTGCACTGGCTGCCAATAGCATACCGAATTTGCTTCAAGGTGCTGGTATTGACCTTTAAAGCCCTATATGGCCAGGGTCCGACATACCTGCGGGACCGCCATTCCCCATATATACCCCAGAGAGCACTACGGTCAGGAACACAACACTGACCGTTCCAGGCCCTAAGGATGCCAGGCTTCCTGCCACCAGGGCCAGGGCCTTTTCAGTGGCGGCTCCATACTGGTGGAATGAGCTCCTGGAAGAGATCAGGGCCCTGCGGGACCTTTTGCAGTTCCGCAGAGCCTGCAAGACGGAGCTCTTCCACCAGGCTTTCAATTAGGAGCTGCCACACCACCACCATCTATGGTTACGGGCCGGCCCTGGTCTGGAGAGCATATTACATCATCGTTCTATGCTGAAGATCACTAAGTTGGAAAGACCCGTTAGTATGCCATCGCATTTAGTCAAAGATGATACCATCACTAGCACTTTAATTATTGGAGTGTTCTAATGTTTTAATGTTTACTGTCAATGCTTATATTTAAATGTATATGGTCTTTGTATATGGTTTTACGGTACTGGGTACCGACTAATCTTAGCCTCCCTGAGCCCGCTCGCGGGGAGGGCGGGGGATAAATTAAAATAATAAATAAATAAATTCCGAGGAAACATTCTGCCTTTCATCAGCACGTTGCCCTGTTTCCCCTTAACCCTCACGCTCCCTGACAGTGGTGGGGCTGCCGTGCTCAGAGTGGGGCACATCTAACAAGTCAAAACAAGATTAGTCAAAACACTTGACCCTAATTTCTTTCCTGGCATTCTCTAAGTATGCCATTTTAAAAATGACATCTTTAAGTTGTGCTTTTGGACCACATTTTAAATCCACATTACCAAGTCCTGGGCTACATCAAACATTGGTGAATACTGGGCTGTAGTAATAATTTTCAACTGGATTTTTTCTACATGGACATGACAGTCCAGTTGTGAATGACTGCTATATCGCAACAATAATGCAAGATTCAATCATGTATGAAATGCAAACAGTTCTGAAACCTGTTTTCAGTATTCCAAGCTAGGTGAAGAAGTGCTGCATGTACAGAATGCTTTGTTCTTATTATTTCACAACTATGTGAAGGATCATAAACTTCCATGTAACAAGAAGTCTTAATGCCAACCCCCCCATTAGCTTTAGAAGTTAAACTTTGTTCACATCAAAAATCAATGACAACGGAGAGATCAAAGCAAAAAAAAATGTCAAACTAAAAAGCATTTAAAAACATTCATACTAAGTGGAGCACAAACAGCTTTTATTCCTAATATCAACTTCTACAATGACAAATGCTACTTTGTAAAAACACTTAAAATGAAAGGAGAAAACTGATGAGGAGAAAATGAGTTAGTATGTCAATTATGCCCTTTCAAATATATATTGCCATTTACTTAAAAACCTGTGAAGCTTCTTTCTCCCTGTAAAAACATATTGTTCCACACTAAGAATGGAATCTCATTACTGAACCTGAATAACTGAGTTGGTAAATTAAACAAATGTTAATTTAAAAGTAAAACAAGAATGCCGCAATCAATCACATTGGCCTTTGGTGTTTGCCTTTCTTACTCCATTTATAAGACCCGCCCCCAATCTTCCTTCCCTCCTTCAGGGTCCTCCTGATTTCTGTCCACCTCACCTACAATCCTGCTGCTCCTCTCAGAGGGAGGAGGTGTGGCGCCCTTGCTCTATTTCTGCATGAGCACCAATAGTGGCAACAATTAGCAAAATGTCCTTGGAATCTGACAAATATTTAATTCATAGCATTGGAAGAAGGAAAAACATACCAACTATCTGTGCCATCCTGAACAGATTTACAGTGTTGTAAGTCAGCTGAAGTCAACAGGCTCACAAGGGGGCAACTCAACTAAGGATGGCAAGTCAAGTACTCAGGCATCCTTTACATTTCCAAAACTTTACCTCATAATCAATAAACAATTTACTAGAAAAAGAATTATAAAATTAATCCAACAGTCAAAGAGTCAAACAACTGGTTAAAATTTTTAAAACAGAAAGCAGAGGAGAAAACACACTATGATTTTAAAGGCAAAGGGTTCTTGATTCACTGAATTTCATAGTTTTATCTATGGAAAATATGAACCCATATTTATTTCTATTTTTTGTTTTATTTTTGTTTAGCTTTAACACATATTCTGTTAAGGAATTCCCCTCTTCTTTCACAGAGCAGTATTTTGTAAGAATGAAATATGTAAAAACATTATTTTATGTTTACAGTTTAGGCATTCCTCATTCTCATTCATAAAGTATTGTATTCTATGCTGTGAGTTACTATTTTCTTTATAATTCAGTTACTGAACAACTAAAAGAACCCAAAATAAAGATAAAAGGCGTGATCCTACTACAGTTTATTACTTTTAATACACATTGATTTCAGTGGGTGAATTAAGCATGTGTTTTAAGCCTCTGAGGTAAATGGGAACTTCTAAGAACACATAAGTCTCACACAACAAAATCAGGCACAAACAAAACATTCGTAAATGTTTAGACATCTGTGCAGATTTAAGAAGAGTCATTCACTTCAAAAGCTGCTTACAAATATATCCATTTCAGCAGCTGAAAAGGCTTGGACAGGGGTGGGGGACAAGAATACCTCAACTCGCCACACATCACTGCATTTGAAATGGCAGCAGTACCCATGGACACCATCACATTTACTTTCGCCTTTAAAAAAAGAACCATTGCTGGTATTCTTGCTGGAATCAAAACTGATGGATGCAAATATATACCAACACATGCTGAAGACCACAGTAATTTACAGGGCTGCCAGTGGCTTACAACTTGGCTCGGATGGTATGGAAGAACCAGTTATATGTTCCAGCTCCTCTACATGGCAAAGTACATTAGCGCTATTGCAGCACCTTAAAAATAGGCCACTATGTGCCAGTTGTATGTCCACTCCCCATGTAGATATTTAAGTTTACACATTTTGATATATGTCCTGACACACATACTCTCTCACAGGGTTTGAAGAAAGCGACAAATGTTCTCCCAACTGAGAATAAGCAGCAGAAGCACATGCGCATGGAGAAACTGCAGTGCTGAATTTGGAAACAGCTGCTGAGGGCTGGCTGAAGGTGAAGCACCTGTCTCTCTTTCTCTCCCTCAGAGGATCAGAAGTGGTCTTACAGACTTGTGGTTCTTTGCCTCCACACTTCTACATATGTGAATAAGCAAATATTTAGCACACTATCCATCTCCAGTCCTGTCTCCTCCAGGAGAAAGGAAACCCCAGAAGCACAGCAGTCCTTGGCACTTTTAATCATCTGGGGTGGGGGGAAGCATATTAACAGCATTCTTAGTCGTGGCAACTAATACGGATATAAAAATATCTATGAAAAATGTAACTAAGAGAAATTGTGTTCTCAGGTACACATACCCAAGTCAGATTATCATTTGTAGAAAAATCTGGCACAGCTAATTTTTTTTTAATTTAAGTCGTGATTGTGCCCATGCAAGCGCCTCAAAATCCTTACATCCTAGCTCAGCAGTTCCCATTATTTGGACATGCTGTGCTAATGGCAAATGCAATGTGCGGTAACCATAGTAACAAATCACCATAAAGATAAATTAACCAGTTAGGCACACTGAAGGAAAGCAAGGTAATGCATCAACTTCCCTGTTGTCAAACGGAAAAATACACTCCTAACCTAGGCATGAAGTATGAAAGTACGCAGCTCCCTGACTCAGAGTCAGGTGATAGGCCCATCCAGCCCAGCACCAGCTGTTCTCACAAGGTGCAGTTCTCCAATTACTCAGACAAAAGTATCCCCCAGCTCTGCTGCCCAATTTGCTTTTAACTTTTGATGCTGGAGATTGGACCCAGGACTTTTTGCTGGAACAGCATATCTGTGGCGGCTCCTTCCATTGTTCAGCAGCATCTCACAAAATCAGTCCTTACAGTCCCTTACCATAACACAGTATGGACCTGTCTTTAAAAATCTGAGAATGGTTTCAGTCTCTATTACATAAAGTAAATGCTGTTCATTTCAAAACACGCCAGTATCGTGGCAAGTTTAATCTTACAGGAGAATTTTTGAAATGGTTCTTTCTGCCCATCCCATATACAACCTATGGCCCCATAATAATAATAGTTGTCAGGGGGAGTGTCTACTGCATTAGACTTACAAATATAATACTTTCTTTAATCAATCAAATAAAAAAAAATATTAGGACTCATTGCAGCAGAAAACTCTATAAAAAACAGTCAAGCCTGGTCTGAATAAAACAGAACATCCTGGGTTCAAAATTAATTGTGCTTGCTTCTCTAGGAAGACACATTCCTGGATCACAATATGTTAACAGAAGGTGCGCTATTTGCTTGAGGTTCTTTTAAAGTCAGGTCACGCTTGAGCAAAAGAGTTGCAACAGCGGGCACCTGTTAAGCAGCAATTAATGTATTTGGTATCAGCATTTCAATAAGCTTCAGGGAGAAAAAGCCTGGTGGCATCAAGTTGATGCAGGTGATAGACTGGTTCCACAGGTATACAGCTTCACAACAATTCATAATTCAGCCGCTCTGGTTAACTGTCAAGTCAAACTCAAAGTCCTTCCAAAACACAATCTTTTAGAGAAATAAACCATTCAGAGGACATTCTAAAATATATATATTTTAAAGATAATGAAATAACCAAAGCGCTAGACAATAAAACCCTTCAGTTAGGAGATAGCATCTACTCCAAGGATGCGGTTATGAATTTCTTTGAATGGAAAACCTATAGCACCCTATAGCAATTATGTATTTCATGCTTTTGTTTCTGTATTACCTCTTCCATATTAACCTGGGCTTTTAAAGTTCAAGGACAATTTCACATGTACTGCTTAAAGCGGCTTTTTTTTTTAGTCGCTGCTTGTGTGCACAGTGAAAGACAGCTCTATACCTTCTTGTATCAAGTGTTTAAATCCATTGATGGCCATGCTGGAAGGTGGATTTACAATCACATTTCAACTGTTTTTTGTGTCACTGTGAATGGATATACTTATTTATTTATTTATTATATTTCTACCCCGCCCCGGGCTCAGGACAGCTCACAAAAAGGGCACCATATGCCAATATAAAACAATAAAACACATAAAACAACCATTATCAAAATAAAGTGCTCAGCAGTGTTATTGAGCATTCAATCAGAGCAAGATGGTAGCCTGTAGATGAAGCTCCGAGCCCGATTCGGCGGGACGGTCAGTCGAAGCACTGAGGCTCGATCTTGTAATGGGCCATCCCAATAACCCATGTTCCCATGAGGTAGTTGTTGTTGGTGGTGGCGGCTACTAATTAAAAGCCTGGCGGAAGAGCTCCGTCTTGCAGGCCCTGCGGAACTGTGAGAGGTCCCGCAGGGCCCTGATCTCCTCCGGGAGCTTGTTCCACCAGGTAGGAGCCGCCACTGAGAAGGCCCTGGCCCTGGTTGCCACAAGCCTGGCCTCCCTAGGGCCTGGAATCATTAATCGCTGTTGGGACCCCGACCGTAGTGCTCTCTGGGGTATGTATGGGGAAAGGCAGTCCCTCGAGTATGTCGGACCCTGGCCATATAGGGCCTTAAAGGTAAGTACCAGCACTTTTAAGTGAATTCGGAAAGCTATAGGCAGCCAGTGCAGTGCTTTCAGCACAGATCAGATGTACTCCCATCTAGGAAGACCCACCAACAGCTTGGCCGCAGCATTCTGCACTAACTGCAGCTTCTGGATTTGCAACAAAGACAGCCCCATGTAGAGAGCGTTACAGTAGTCCACATATACTGTCGTCCATGTAGCATTTTGTGCACAGACATGTAAAATGAAAGGTTTACACTCACAAAATAAATTTATTATTTCTATAATAATACTTAGTGTTTACACTTGCCATACATTATCCTGTTCTAATCCTTCTAACAGCCCTATAAAGTAGGCAAGTGCCCATACCTACCTTAGAGGCTGAAGGAGATGGATTTGCTTGAGGTGAGTATGTGTGTTTCCGGCAAAGATTAGATTTGAATTTGCAGTCTTTCGTATCACAGCTCATTCTCTTAGACACAATACAACATATCTTATAAAATAATCTAACTTTTAAATCTGCTGAATTTTACTTCCCTGCAGCACCAATATGAAACTAAGTGTGAGAAAATCAGAAGACTGAGTCCTGCAAACAGGAATAGTTCCATTAAATATGTGTTTTAGAAGGGGGGTTGAGTTGTTGCTGAGAAAGCACAGGATGGTCTTTGAGTAATGGTCTCTGACTCACTGCCAGTTCAGTAGCATCCTACCAACAATTCAGTTTTCCAGTTCAGTTCCATAAGGGCTCCCAGGAGGGACAATTTGAGGTTCAGCCTAAAGATGTGCCTGTCTTGATTCAAATGCTCAGGCTGAAGGATGCAATGATCTTCAATGCCGATCTAATTCCTGCAGCCTCCATACCTCAGCTCTGGGTTGCCAACTCTGGGTTGCAGAAATACCTGGAGATTTGGGAGTGGAGCCTCAGGAGCAGGGTTTGGTGAAGGGAGGGACTCCAATGGGGTATAATGCATAGAGTCCACCTCCCAATGCAGCCATTTTCTCCAGGTGAACTGATCTGTCATCTGGAGATCAGTTGAAATCCCAGCCATCACCTGGAGGTTGGCAACCCTAGTCGGAACTGAGCTGCTACTATCTGTGCCACTAACCTTCTCATTATGGCACAAGACAACAAACAGAGTTCTTCCACAGTACATGATTCCATCTTATAAATGCTACTGACACCTTTAACAAAAAAAACTAATCTTATATGCCTTCACCTGGATGGCCCAGGCTAGCCCGATCTCATCAGATCTTGGAAGCTATGGAAAGTCAGACCTGGTTAGTGTTTGGATGGGAGACCACCAAAAAAGCCCAGGATACTATGCAGGGGAAGGCAATGGCAAACCACCTCTGAACATCTCTTGTCTTGAAAACCCTGTGAGAAGTCACCATAAGTCAGTGACAATTTGATGACACTTTATATACACACACAAATTTTATGTGCAACTTATAACACGGAGCATGCATATCTGCAAATGTATTAAAACTAACATGCTTTTTATAAGCTGCTAATGCAAACCAGATTCCATAACAAGACGTGCAAACTAGCAAAACCACCACTTCTGCAGAGATAGCAAGCACCTGAGAAACAATACAGAAACTGCTAGCAATGTGTTGTGATATAAGTTTTTCATTATATCACAAGCCACAGGAAGAGGTTTTCAGATAGAGGAAGGGTGTCTTTCCAGACTTGTGGAAAGAGTTCCCACCATTTGCATCTCCCATGTACACACTGATTTAACTATGTTGAGGAAAAGTAGATTATACCATAGATGAACATTCCACACATTCAGAAGTCAAAACAAGGCCACAGAAGTATAAATTCCCATTACAGTCACAAGAAACAACAGCCAGTTACCAGGGAAACAACAGAGACACGAGTATTAGAGCTATTCAAGCTTGGCTAGTTTTACCTGGTTCCCAATTTCCAGACATATTCTTTGTGTTTCAATATGCAACAAGTTGTTTAGAAGATCACTTCTTAAATCCTTACAAATGAACTCCATTCTCTATATGTGAACTCATTTTTAGCTTTGAATTCATTTTCAGCATTGTTCCACAGGCACAAAGTAACACAAGAGAGCTGGTGTGGCATAGTGCTTAGACTGTGATCCACAAGACCTGAGTTCAAATCTCTTCTTGCTGGCACAGCTTTCTAGGTAACCTTGGGCTTGTCATTGTTGCCTAACCTACCTTACAGGGCTGCTACTATGTGGATAAAACTCTCTTTTACAAGAGTTGGGTAGATATGTAGGTACAATTGAGAAGCATCTTCCAGAAAGCCAGAAATTAATTCTTCTTCCTCCAGTCTCTTTTCCATTGCACTGATCCCATTTTAAAAAAAAAATCAGAATAAAGGAATGTGTTTCCACAAGTGGTCTGAGCACAGAGCATGCCTGAAAGCCAACAGCTGGGGGAAGGGAATAACTGTGGCATCTGGCTTTCATCTACCCTGTACTCTGAGGCTGCAACCCTAAACTTACCCTATCATGCATAAATCCAGATAAAAATCAATGGAAGTTGTTTATGCAGGCTGGGAACGGCACACTCTGTCACACTCACTGAGTCGTGGGTGGTCTCCTTCCTCATTATGTAGAACTGGGAATGGGGAATATTACACGATGGAAGTTGCCAGATATATAACAATGCCAGGATAGCACCCTGTGTCATCTGTACTCTCTCATGTACACTCCTCTTCTTCGTTATACGGGATAGCAATGAGATGTGGTCTGGGCACATTCCTTTCTCTCCTCTGACAGCTCCCATTATTTTTGAGGCTAGGCAGAAGACGCAAGGAGGCCTCTCAGCAGGTGCGCTGGGCCTTCAGCTATGTCCAGAGTTTTTCCCAAAACACAGCAAAGAGCTCTAACTCCCAAACTGAACATAAAACTCTGCTCTTAACTTGTAAGCAGAATGGTATGTATGAATATTTTTTTATTTACACGCCAAAGGTCTTAGGTCTTGAATTTGTCCCAGAAAAACAAACACCAGAAGCACCCAGCCATTAGCATACCAAGTTGCTCGAAACTGTTTCCTTCCCACTGAAGCCAGTATTGGTAGAATTAAGAATAACCTCCATGTATTTGTTTGTATGTTAGTATGTATGTATATGTATGCATATGTTATGATTGTTTGTGTATGTTATGTGGAAAATGCAATAAAATCCTGCCCCTTTGGGGGGCAGTTTAAAAAAAAAGCATACCAAGTTGCAATCTGCCTCCACTAGTTCAGATATTAATATGCTGAAGATGAAACAGCGCGTATAAGCATGCTATTGTTAGTGTAACAGGCCAAAATGTAAATATTTTTTTAAACAAGTGATGTTAGGATTACAAGATCTTGAGAGATAAGCACACATGTGCCAAAAGAGCAGACCGAAAAAATAATGCCAATTACACAAAGACAGCTACAGGCTTTTCACAGCTGGTAACGGAGGAGGTATATAGTAAACAACAGTAAACATTATTCCTGGTGCCTGTGCAGCTGCAACAATTATGATAGTTTCCATTTGTTTTCATCTCCCTTCGTGTGTTGTTCAGAGGAAATAGAGGAAGTGAGATGATGAGACAGCATAAAAATAAAGACTCTCTTCCACTGCAATTGACAGACCCTGATGAAAAAACATAGTAGTTAACGGGTAATACTTTGCCCAATAAACAGCATTTAAGAACTAGGCATGGATATATGGAATGGCATATAACTTTGTCCAATGTAATTTACCAAGCACTGGATAATTATGGTAGCAGAGCGGTAGCATGAATTGTAATGGTGTAATTTCACCTTTTTCAACAGGATACACCTCTCTCTCTCTCTCTCTCTCTCTCTCTCTCTCTCTCTCTCTCGACCACTGGGATCTGTCAAGGAGCCAGAGGCTTTACCTTCAACAATAACTCCATATTAACTTCAGCACATACACTTTAGCAGCCACAAACACATCCTCTAACCTTATCCGACAGGGTAAATCTCTACCTTCTCCTTTAACCAGTAAATAGACAGCAAGTGAGGGAAGGGAGGGGAAGGGAGAAGCAGCACCATTTAAAAAGCCATAGAGACCAAAGCAAACTTTCCGTCCCAGTTACAGCCGTCTGTCTTCAGGAAAGGAAAGGACTGGGGAGTGGGGTGGGGGGTGTGCTATTCAGAAGCGCCCCTCGGCTGGTGACATTGAGCGAGCCAGTCAGCCAGCGCCGTCCTCCCTCCTTTCCCACTCCTAGGCTCGACCTGCGTTTTGCTGGCGGTCCTGGGAACCCTAATCTACTCTACGGGACGCAAGAGCAGCATTCTGCACATTCCCAGGAACCCTCAGCGCTGTGGGGAGGGAGAGACCCCGAGGCTCAGAGTGTGGCGCCCCCCCCCGCCCGACTCGAGCCCTGCCCGCTTACCTGATGCAGCGTCTCCGGAGGCAGCTGCGAGGCCCTGAAGAGCTCCGCCACTTTGCTCCCCCCCGCGGCTGGGGCTGTTCCCGTTCCCGCCTCGGGCGCAGTTTGGCTGCTGCCGCGGCAGCACAGCGAGAAGAGCTCGGCGTAAAACTGCTGCTCACTCCCGGCCAGGAAAAGCGCGGCGGTGGCGGCGGCTGCAGCCGGCGGCTCCATTGGCGGGCACAAGGCGGGAGGAGAGCGCCCCAGCTCCTCGGCCGCCGCCGCCGCCGCCGTGGGGACGGTGCGGTGCTCGGTACTCCTCCCCGGTGCGGAACGGCTCGGGCTCTGCAGCGCGGCTCCTCCAGCAGGGAGAAAGGCTGCAGCTGCTGCTCCTGCTGCTGCCGCCGCCGCCTCCCGGCTTCTCCCCCTCTCTGCGGCAGGCGAGGCGCGCGCG